>NW_006440619.1:54165-63132 GCF_000325575.1 Pteropus alecto | reverse complement strand
ATATATATATATGCAGAAGTGTGTAAAGAGTGCTAAATTTTGTGGGTAGAAATGAAGAATATATACCTGCATTTGCTTGTATGGTATAAAGAAACTCTGAAACTTACCATGTCATCTTACTTGTTTTTTTCAACGCTGCAAGGTAAATGCTACAGTGTTTTCATCTCTATTTCACAAATATGGAAATTGAAACTTAAGTAGGTCAAGAGATTAGCTCCAGGCCACACAGCTAATAAGCAGCACAGTTGGGATTTAAATTCTGGCAGTCTGATTCTACAGTCTATCTTCCTAACCACTTCAGTATGCTGCCTCTCTTTGGTGGTGGTAGAGGGTCATCCCTACTCAAATCCAAGGCCCAGTGACCCAAAAGATTTCCTGCAACTTTGTCCCAAGTGTTTAGAAAATCTCCACAGACTCTGTCTTTGACTTGCTGTACTAATCTGTCTGGTGGATTGCTCTGGTCTGCTGTGCCTGGTTTTCTCTGGAAGAGCACAGATTCCCTCCCATTGGGATCGGCACTTCAGTTGGACTGTCTGTTGGCCTGGATTTAATTCTCAGCTTCACCCTTGATAACCGGCTTTCAGATTACCTTTGGCTTCAAACTCTAAAGCCCCCAGGTAGGTCTAATCCCAAACTTAACCCTGGTTCCTAGTCCAGCCCCCAAGCTTGGGTGTAGTATCTTGGAATCCTTCTTGTCCTACCAGGAAAAGAAGAACAGACTCTCCTGGTCTCTCTCAGACTTTTCATTCTCAACTAGCTGTTTCTCCTGACCCCTTATCCTCAGTCATGTACAACAAGTTTCCTGAAAACTTTCCAACGAGTTGACTTTCACCAACATACCACAAAGAAGCCGAGTCAGCAGCAATGACTCCTTGGTGGTCATTGTGCTTTGGAGCTACAACTGCATTTACTGCCCCTCTTTACTAAGAGCTGGGATACAGCACAGGCAGCCCAGAGACAGGACGAGGAAGTATTTAATAGGACAACCATAGTTCAAATACTTTGTTTCTTCAGGAGTGAAGATGCACCAAACCAGTCACTTGTTAGAGCCTTGTTCCATTGTGGGGTACATTTGAAGATAGTTGGCTATGGTGGGGGAGAGGCGGAGTGTTTGGCCACATAATAGAGTAAAACAAACTGGTCCAGCCTCAGAGTGAACTGGAATCTTTAATCAATGGTGTTAACCAGTCCCAGGTAGAGAGACAACTGTAGCACAAGCTAATTTGGGGAGAATATTTTCTTCATTCCATTAGCTATGATGACAGCCTAATGATGCTTTGCTATTTTATATTTTTCAGCATCTCCTTGTCATCAGCCAAGTCCTACGGCTATGTAGAGTTAGACCTTTTTATCTCTTTTTGCTGCTTTAACCATATCTTTCCCTTTCTCAAAACCATTCAGCAGTTCTTTCATCAGAACACCAGAAAAACTAGATCCCACCCATTGTTCATTTACGTTGCATAGATTGCATGGATTCTGGAGCTTGAATGCCTAAATTTTTAATCCTAACCCTGCTAGTTACAACCTGTGTAACCTTTGGCAAAATATAAAACCTCTTTATTTTCCAGTTTCTGGGAATAATCATACCACCTATTAAAATGGGAATATTAAAATAAAATGGGAATAATCATACCACCTATTTTATTGGGTTGTTATGAGGAATAAATGAGTTAATATTTGTAAAACACTTGGAACAGTATCTGACTGTAGTAAGTGCTGTGCAAATGTTTGTTAAATAAATAAATAATATGCATTTTTATTCATTAAACAAATAACTGTTGAATGATCATGAGCTAGCCAGATGTTGGCAAACTTTTGCTGTAGTGGGGCGCATAGAAAATGTCTTTTAGGCTTTGCAGGCCACATGATCTCAGCTGCAAGTATTCAACTCTGTCATCATATGCGGAAGCAGTCATAGACAATATGTAAATAAACTGGTGTGTCTGTAAGCCAATGTAAACTTATTCAAAACCAGACATTGGGCTCAATTTTCCCCACAGGCCATAGGTTGCTAATCCCTGTGTTAGGGAATGGGGATACAATGGTATACAAAACTGACCCACAAAATCATTCTATTAAGTGTGGGAGACAGATATTAAGTAAATAATTACATACTTTATCGATTATAAGTAGAGAAATGGGGTGAGTGTAACATACTCTGAAAGATCAGCGAAGACTTCTCTGAGGAAGTGGCTTCTAACTGAGATCAGAGTCAGATGTAAACAGGTGAAAGGGGGCACATGTGAGATGTCCTGCATTGACATCACCATCAAAGACCAAGGATGTCTTAACTACTCTAAATATCTCCATCTTATCCTTCATTTAGTCTATGGAGAAATACTTGAGGTATTTATGCAATCCTTTCCTGAAGCTGTTTTTAATTACAGCATGTATAATCTCTTGTGAGAGCAGAATTGTTAAGATCATAGACTATTGCCAAACTGCTTGGCCCCCATACCTTGGGCAAGTTATTTAATCTCTCTACATCAATGTCTCCTCTGTCTGTCAGATGAAGATGATGGTGTTAGTAGTATCCACCTCATAGGGTGGTTATGAGGATTACATGAGCCAATAGGTATTTGGGCTAGTGTCTGGCTTATAGTAAGTGTTAATATGTGTTAACTCTTGCTATTGTTGTGGCTTATGTGTTTGATACTTTTTGTAGGATACCTTGTTTTTCTTTTCTTTCTGCTAACATTGTCTCCTTCATACTCTGAGAAGTACCATTCCACTAAGTTCTCTTATTTCAAGATTTCGTTACCAAGCCAATAAGACAATAGTTAACACATATCAAGCATTTATATTCCAGATTCTATGCTAAACCGTTTGCAAATCTCATTTAATCTTCAAAATTACTCTTAATAGTCCATTTAAATTGAGAATTCTGAGACTCAGAGAAGTTATGTGATGAGAAACTGAATATGCCAAAAGGCAATGACCAGACTGCATATAAAAACAGAGCTCTGACCCACAATTTGTAGCAAATGCCCAGGAAACCAACCCCTTATCTATAATCGCCAAGCCAGGAAGTCAGACTGCTATCTCTGGAAACAATCTAGGAAGCTAAACAATACTCCCTGTAATGATCAGCCCCAAATGGCCAGGACTTGATTAACAACTGACGGCTTCCTTAATTTTGTCCCTACTTCCAACTTGTGACCAATGAGAGAAAGCCAAACATGCACCTCTAACCAGTCACATAGGATGCCCTGCTTCTAGTTAGCCTGTGTCAAGGAGGAAGAAATTTTCCTCTGTCCTTCTAGATTCTTCTGGCTGGTCTAAGAAATAAATTGACATGTCACAGATTACAGGATAAAATCCAATTAAATTTCATATGTATGGCAGTTCCACAAAAAAATTGGCAGAGGGAGGACAAATTGGGCAGTTGAGGCTAATATGCCATCTTGAGGTAAGAAGAGGGTAGTGGTTTAGAACTTTAAAGGGGAAGAAGGCAATTACATGGAGTTCGAAAAGCAAATGTTTGGTAAACAACATTTGCTGAAACTTGCAGAGACGATGGGACACAGAGTAGACTCTAATATCTAGGCTCTCCCTAGTCTTTCTCACAACATTTAGTCCATATTCTTTGTAGATATCTCTGTTAATAGCTCTATTCTGAGAACAGGCCCTTTACCTAAAATCTTTTAGGCAGTTAAGGGGGAAGTAACAGAAAAACATCCCGAGTCTTCTGTTTCTTAAAAATAACTAGTCTAAAATAATACTCATGCCAGAGAGACACATTTTGGGGTGGCGAATTTTGCTCCCCTATACCTGCCTACAGCTTCCCCATGCTAACAGCTTCCAATTAGGGTATAGCTGAAGCCTTTCCTTTTTCCACTGTAAAACTTTTCCATTCCTCTGCCTGTCTTTGAGTCTCTATCTAAGCCTAAGTGACAGTGGCTAACTCTCTTGCTATAGCAAGCTCAGAATAAATAACCTTTGTTCTTACTTGGTTGCTCTTCATTATTTTCACAGTGACATCTTAAAGGTCACAAAACAAATAAGTGGCAGGGCTAGGATTCAAACTCTGGTCTATCAGACTCTAGAGTCCTAAGTCCTTAACCAATATATTATACTGTCTCCCCACACATACTTTCAGGATGTTCTTGAATTGTGCATTTTGATGACATCTTCTTTACCTTTTTCCACTGAGAAGAGGCTATATGTTTAGAATTCCCTTATGCAGAAGCCCTGGGCCTCCAAGATAACTGGAAGCTCACTCTTTGTATATTCTCTAGCTCATTGCACAAATGCAGGTACAACCTAAATACTGTAATTACAGGGCTGGCAACACCCTAGGTAAGAATACAGGTGTTTGCTTCAGGGCTAGCACTATGAGTGTAATCAGGATAAAGATCTAACATTTTTTGAGTTGTTATTATGTGCCAAGCACTGTGCTAAATATTTTATAGGCATATTTAATTTTCAGAACAACTCTAGGAAGCAAATTATACTATTATTCCCATGGTACAGGTGATGACTCAGAAGCAGAAATTTTGGTATGACTTTAGGGAATGGAGAAAACGTCCTTGCTCCCCAGATCACTTCTGGGTAGCTCTCCTCCTGCCTGAATCCCCATTTTAAAGAAGTGTTGGTTTTATCAAAATGCAAGTCTCTCTGAAGAGGTAAAACATTCAGCCTTCCCAAACCTTCACATTTTAGTTGAGATTAACATAGTTCAGTTACATTTCTGATAGCTGGTTTTGATAGGCAGAAAAGTGGAGAGAGCAAGGAGATGCTCAGTGAGGTAGCAGACTTTGGGGGCATCTACTGAGGAATATAATTTGAGCAAGGGCCACAGAATTGGCCTTGGGTTCTGTTTCATTTCTAGTTCCTTCTTGACTAAGAATAGTGTCTGGGGCCTTCCATTCCTCTTTTGCAAGCTTTCCTTTAAGCTCTGGACCAAGCTAGGCTATTCCCTCTCCCTGATATCATGAAAATAGGATTATCAAACTAGTATCAAACTAGTCCCTTAAAGGTCCTTCTGTACTATCACTTTCTCTAAGCAGTCTTCTCTGATTAAGAGTAGATCTGTTTTTCTGAGCAGTGGGAGCAGATCACTGTCAAAGCTTCTAATTCAGCCTAAATATTCAGTTCTTATCATCTGAGGGCCACTGCGTGTTTCAATCTGTGTATTAATGGATCTTCAAAAAGCCCATAAGCTGACTGGGTAAAACTGGTTTCAATACAATCTGGTTGTTTCATGTAATCAGAGCATAAATCGTCACCCTGTCTTCAGCCCCCGTCTATTCCATCTCCATTCCTCTTTTTAGGAACTTTCCAAATTGGTGATTTAGATGAATCAACTACCACCTACACAAAAGAATTGAAAGGAAAGAAAAAACTAGCAAATCAATATTCTGTGTCCACTATTAGCTAAGCCTTTAATTTATGGTCCAGAAATCATCTCTAAATTTATGTTTTTCATAACAGCTGGCTTCCCATGTTGCTGCCTAGACTGGCTGATGGAAAAAGATAAAGGAGTCTGGAAAGAGAGAAAAGAGAAGACATGTTTAAAATATTATCCCTATATGTCCCATACTGTACCATCCCTATCATAAACCCCACCCCCTAACTGAAAAATGGAACTAGACAAGTGAAGGTGGCTCTGGGTTGGAAAGGAGCAGGTGGCTTTCCCAATTCAGCCTGAAATTTTGTGTCATTCTTGTAGACCACACACCTTCTGTTATAGGTGCATAAAAATATCATTTCAAGCACATGCTTCCTCACATTGACCCCACCCCTACAAATATACACTTAGATATACACAGTCCTCTAGCTCTGTGTTCCATATGAAGGTGGCTAGGCCTAGGAAAAGTATTTAAATCTGCTTTCCCATGCTTCTGCTCCCTTTTTTCCAGCCAGTACTGGCTTTCCTTCAACAATATGTGTATGTGTGTGTATCAGTGGAGGGAAGGGAGAAGAGAGGAGGAAGCGGAAGGAGGAAGCATTAATCATTGGTTTAGGACCAGCTCCAAGAGTGGTCTAAGCCAGGAGTCTATAAATGACGAGAAAGTGAATATTTTAGATTTTGCCAGCCATACAGTCTCTGTTGCAGCTCTACAACTCTGTCATTGTAGCACAAATCAGCCATAGGTAATATGTAAATGAATCACCAAGGATATGCTCTAATAAAACTTTATTTATAAAAACAGGTTCGGTGAGCTGGATTTGGCTGGCAGGGTATGGTTTAGGAAGACTGGAGATCATGAATGTGTGACCATTGTTTGAGTCTCTGTTGAGTTGACTATCTTGCAGCTTCACAAATGAACACCACTGGTTACTATCCAGACATGGGAGTGGAAGTCACTCTAGAGAAGGATGCAGGGTCTTAGGCCCAGTGTGGCCTGACCACAAGACATACTCTAGTAGTACTATTTTAACACAGAAATCCTGAAAAGGAGCTTGCTTCCTTTCTGTTCCTTCTACCTCTTGAAAGTATCATGTGTGCTTTGTTTGGGGAGGAGAGTATGAGATAAGAGAAAGATAGAGTGGTTTCCAGTGACTTGAGATTCTAATGAATTGAATTCCATTTAACTGAGGTCTGTCTGCCTCCAAGTTAGCAGCAGAGCAAGTTTGCTCACCAGTCAGGGCTTAGCACTGTCAGGGACAGTGGACTTGCCCATTAGTGTTCAAGGTTCACAAGTTGCTTGATCACAACTCTTTCAGGCCTAGACTATGCCTGGGTCTCAATGCCCCTGGGAGGGCTTCTGTAATATGCTGGCAGGATGCTCTTCTCCAGAGGGTACGAATCCACTTAAGACCTGGGATGGCAAATAGATTTTGCTTTGTGTGCCAGTCCCAGCTGATTGGTAGGTTGCTGCTGTCTTTTGAGAGGAATTTTGAGACCATATCTGGGGTGAATGGGAAAGTGAATCTGCTTTATTAATAAGCCTGCTATGGGCATAGGAGTAGAGAGGGAAATATATCTAAGAAATGCAGACTATTTGCTGAGTCCTATCTGCTAGTGCCTGGCTGGCTAGTGAGTGACATTCCTTCAAATGTCTGAGTGAATCAAGTGACTCATTGGGAAGGTGGGCCAGTCAGGGTCTATTTTTGTGGCTATTATTATGTGGTACAATTTAGAACACACTCCCGCCCAGGGTATCCTGTAAGGAGGGCTGCGCATCATCTACATCCATTGTGCTAACACTGAGAAGTGCAGATAGAGATGAGGAAGAGAGGATCCTAGCCACTCCACTAAGGTTTCTGTAATCTACTGGGAGAAACTGATATGCAAATTGTGCCTAAACTGTAAAGCAGATTGAAATACACCTATGAGAATAGATTAAGGAAAATGCTGTGGGAGCACAGAGGAAAGAAATGAGCTTTAACCTGTAGGAGATGAGGCTGGGGCCTTGGAGAAGGAGATCGGGGAAGTTCCTATGGAAGAGTTAGTTTATGAAGCAGGTCTTAAAGGGGAAGTCGATTTTAAGGTGTAGAGAGGGTGTTAAAGACCTGCTTCCTTAAAGGTCTTCCTGCCTGTGCCCCAGTGGTACTCAATCTTATTTACACTCAAGCATACCCAAGGAATATGATATACCCCATCCATTCATCTGTCAACATTTTTGAGCACCTACAGTGTGCTGGATTGTGAGCTGGAGGCTTCAGTGGTGTAGCCTGGCCTCTCCCCTAGGGGACCATGCTTCTCAGTGGGGAATTCCCACTCTAGGTTCTCATTCTGCCAATCCACCTTCCTACTGAGATTGGAGTCTGCCTGCTTCCTTTTGTTTTAATTTTTAATCATTTTATTTATTTCCAGTAGGAAATATATGCAAATGGTCCCAAAACACAACAGGGTATAAATAAAAAGTTTCTTTCCCAAACCCTATCTTGTCTAACCATTGTTAACAGTTCCTAATGTATCGTGCAGAAGAGAGTCCATATAAATACAAGCAAATATGGACAAACTTATGACAAATGGCAGCACAGCATACGTATTGTTCAGCATCTTGCTTTTTTCACAAAATCATGCATTTTGGAGTGCTTTCCATAGGCACATAAAATGACTAGTCATTTTATAGCTGCATACTATTCCTTTGTTTTTTTTTTAATTTATATTTTTTTGCTTTTTTCTCCCAGCTTTATTGAAATATAATAGAAGATTAGTTGCTCACATTTACATATACAATTCAATGAGTTTTTTCCAGTTATAGTTGACATACACTAATGTATTAGTTTCAGTTGTACAGCATAGTGATTATACCTCAAGAGATCACCCCACTAAATCTAGTACCCCTCTTCCCCCTTACATATTTATTACAAAATTGTTGACTATTTTCCTTATGCTACACTTTATATCTCTATGACCATTTTGTAACTATCCATTTGTATTTCTTAATCCCTTCACCTTTTTCACCCACCTCACTCAACTGCCCTCCTGTCTAGTAGCCCTCAACATATTCTCTGTATCTATGAGTTTATTTCCGCTTTTTGTTGCTGTCATTGTTTATTTTGTTCTTTAGATTTCACATGTACGTGAAGTTATGCAATTGTCTTTCTCTATCCAACCCACTTCACTCAGCACAATACCCACTAGATCCATTAAGGCAATATCTTTTTCCACCCCCTTCCTTTTAGTCTGTGGGTGTCTATTAAGTGCCCAACTTTTAATATGAAGTGAGTCACTTGTAGGCAGCATATGTAGGGGTCTTATTTTCTTATCCATTCAGCCACTCTATCTTTTGGTTGGAGCACTTAATTCTTTTCCATTTGAAGTACTTGTTGATGGAAATGTAGTTATTACCACTCTTTATTCCTGTTTTTGATACATGTTTTTCTTCTTAAAGAAGTCCCTCCAACATTTCTTGTAATACTGGCTTGGTGTTAACAAATTTCTTTAGCTTACTTTTGTCTGGGAAGCTTTTTATCTGTCCTTCAATTCTAAATGATAGCTTTGCTGGATAAAGCATTCTTGGTTGTAGGTCCTGGGTTTTCATCACATCGAATATTTTGGACCAAACCCTC
>NW_006440619.1:43110-53587 GCF_000325575.1 Pteropus alecto | reverse complement strand
CGTCGATTAGAGTGACGCTGCTGTTGCTGGATCTCTGTTCTGTTCTCTCATTTGGTTTCTGCTTCTTTGGCGGCCTTTCTGTGTCTGTTGCTATGTATTAAGCAAAGCTCTTAAGTTTCCCTGTCTTATTAGTGTGGCTTTGTGAAGTAGGTGTCCAGTGGCATGGTCCTGAGAGGGGTTCATCTGCAGGCCAAATTTAGCCCAAGCCTATGCCCCTCTGGGGCCACCTGTTAAGATTCAGCAAGTAATCCACAGATATTGTGCTTATAGTTGCCTCAAGAGGTCATGCCAGAAACCGTGGTCAGCTGCCACCAGTGTGAGTCCTGGTGCTGCTCAGCAAGGAGCACCTGACTTGCCGAGGACACACCTGGATGTGGCTTGAGTGGGGGGGGCCCAAGTTGGGGGAGGCATAGTTTCTGGATCTTCTGGGCGGAGTGACCTATGTTATGCAGTTTGATGACTGCTCAGCTATGTCAGGTGCTGCCTCCACACACCGGGAGTGGGAAAGGCTCAACAGAGGAACAGTGGATTCTGCCAGCACCTCGGCCTGGGAGAAAGCCCCATCTCCAGCTCTAGTTCTGACAACTCAGTGTTCCCCAGAAAGTCCCTTCCCACCCCGCCCCAGCAGACTGGGCACTGGTGCTCAGAGCGAGCGAGTCTATTACTGCAAAAGTCCGCTTGTGGATATGGCCCCTTTAAGAGGCATCTGTAGCTGCTGGTCACCGCCTCTGTAGCCTCTGTCCCACTCAGCTGCTGGGGACCAGGCAGCCTCTCGTCTTCGACCCCTTCTACCTCCTACCATTGCAGGGTGATTTCTTATTTCTCATTTCTCTCCCTAGTTGTAGGGATTGTTCATCTAGACACCAGGTGACTCTTGCTTGCTGTTTGCTCCATGTTTCCATCACAACTTTAATGTCGTCGTAAGAACAAATGAACGAAGCCTCTATCTATGCCATTTTGATTTCTTCCTTCATATTATTCCTTTGGATGGATTGCCATGAATTATTTAACCAGGGTCCTATTAATAGATATTTAATTTTTCTGCAATGTTTTGCTAATGGATAATCTTTACATGTTACAATTTGTGTGATAAATTTCTAAAAGTGGTATGGCCACATCAAATAATATAGACATTTGTAACTTTTTATACGTATTGCCAAATTGCCCTCCATAAAGATGTTCCAATTTACACATCCACCAGCATGATGCATTATCAAACCTTTTCATATTCTTCAATCTGATAGATGAAACATGATATCTCCTTGCAATATTAAATTACATTTCTCTTATTAATAGCAACATTAAGAATCTTTTCATATGTTTAATACTCATTTGTATTTGTATTTTTTCTGTAAACTGTTCACATCCATTGTACATTTACCTATTGACTTAGTGGTATTTTCTTTATTAATTTATGGTGACTCTTTATATAGTAAGGAAATTAGCTCTTTGTGATGTAAATTGCAAATGTTTTTTCCAAGTTACAGATCCTTTACTTTGGTACTTATGATAATTTCTCCCATTTCTCAGTCAGAGCATGTAGTGAGGTTACTTTATTGAGAATCTTTTCCTGCATCATCAGTTAGTCTAGGAAAGTTTCTTTCCTTCTTGCCCTACCCCTTATATTTCGATCCTATATTTAGTTCTTCCTTGCTAAAATATTCTTGATAGTAATTATCTGCCTTTTTCAAGTTAGGGAATCTTTCAGAATCTGATTAAAGCTGTGGGCCTAACACCTAGAAATATACTCACATATAGCATACATACAGTTTTGCATTTATTTTTAGAGAGGTCACAACCCTTCTGAAGAGTAGTGTTTCTTGAAGTGTGGCCTAAGGACAACCTGTATCAGAATCTCTTGGGAACCTTTAAATCTGCGTTTAAAACGCAGATTTCTGAGCCCCTCCCTGGAGTGAAGGAACCAGACTACAAATGGATAGGGCAATGGAATCTACATTTAAATACATTCTGGTAATTCTGATACACATAAAAACATCCTATAGCCTAGAGGGACCCATGAATCCAGGTCAAGAAACCCTGGTTTAAGTTTCATTCCCTAACTAGAGTATTTGAATCATGTTAAGAAAATTTGAAAGAGGAAAACCTGAATTCAAGACCCAAACGAAGCTGTAAAGGTGGAGTGACTGAAGGGGAAAATGACACTCTTGTGCAGAAGTCTTTCAAGTTATACCATGTGGTCAGTTGATTATAACAGCATCCCACTGTGTGTGTTTGTGAAAGAGAGAGAATCTATCTGAAGCTATCTGAAGAATCTGTATGTGAACTTATCTTTATCTTTTTTGATATGTAGATCAAAAATGATCTTTTCAATATCTTCCCTCTTTCTCCCTCTCCCCTTTCTCTTTCTGTCTTTTTTCATTAAAGTAAAAGCAAAGCACATCATCATTCTGACAGGAAAAGGTGCTATTAAAGGGGACCTACTAGCCTCCTTCATTAGCCAGTATCTACTAACTATTTCTTCTCATGAAATATACACTATGATTTCTTATAGCAGTGTCCCTTAAATATGTTGGCCTCTACCTGGACAAGAGCACCAAACACACAATTTGCATAGAGAGCTAGGGCTCCTTGAAGTTCCCGAATCCAAGCCATGGGCTCCCTAAGGCACTACTTCCCAAACTATAGTCCTGGACTGTTGAGCATCTGGGTTGCTCCAGGATCTTGGTAAAAATCACAGTGCCTACGCTTAACTACAGACCTACCGAACCGGAATCTCTAGGATATCTATCTGGACAAGCTCCCTAGGTGTTTCTGATACACACTGAAATGTGTTACACACTGGGTCTGAGTTAAAAACTCTGCTAGAGGATCCTTCCTGTGTTAACTAGTAGGATACTTCAGTTTCCAGGGGCTTCTTCTCCAAAGGAAATCAGTAAGCTCAGGGGAATGTAAGACTCTGGGGGCCATCACATGGTCCTACCATGTGAGTCTCCAAGAAATGAGGCTAACACACCAGTGTTATTTTGTTCCCAGATCAGACTCTATCAGGGAGCATAATGGGAGCCTGGGTATGCTTGGGAGATTAGAAAATAAGATAGTCCAGGCTGAGAGCTATTTAATGATTCTTTTATAGATACAGTCTAGGTGAGCCCTCTATACTGTAAACGTGGGCTTGAAAATTGAGATGGACAGCCTACTGCTGCTCAGCAGGGAGAGGAGGCTCAGGTGAACCAATGCCTGGTTAATAACAGAGCATCTGGCTATAACAACCTGCCTAGCTTCTGGCAGCCTCAGTGTGTGGGGGATGAGGTGGGGGGAAGGCACCCTCTACCCAGCTCCATTCCCCAGGCATAACCACCCCCCAGCTCCCTTAATGCAACTCAGAGGCTGCTCTCTGGGGAGCTGTCTGACTGTCCAGTGCAGCCTTTTTTCTGCCCTGCTACCTTCCAGCTAACAAGAAATTTTTGAGGAGATGGGGAGAGCAGCCATCCTGAAGGGCTACACATGTTCCTCCTGTCAGATGGCTGGAGAAGTCACAGCAGGGGGAAAGAGGCAAGAATGTGCAGGCACTTAGCATGCACACAAAAGATAGAAGATTCCACCCAACAGCTACTGCCGAGTCTTGTGAAAAAGAGAGGCACATCATGGTTTATTTCACAAAACAGTGTACTTCAAGGTGATCACCTTTGGTGTGAGGTCTACTCTGCCATCCCAGAACTCAACTCAGCTCTCAGTCCCAATGGAACCAACCAAGGCTAAGAAACAAGCGCAGAAACTGATTTCCAAACTCAATCTTCAATTTATTAAGTATCAGTGTCAGTTTTATCTGCAGTGGCAATGTATTCTCTTCTTGGTTTGGTTTGGGCAGTGAGTGAACTTCTCCCAGCTCCCAACTCTAAAAGACCTCACATTGGGCTCTGCCTTAGTGCCTAAATCTTCACCATTGGAAGTGTTTCTTTACATTATAGCAGGCACTCTCAGTGAGAGCAATATCACCCCCAAGGGGACAAAAATTGGTTCTTGAGGACCCCTGTCCTTTCCACCATAGACTCCCATTCTCAGACAATCAGCCTCAATTGTCATGCTTCCCAACGCTCATAAATTGTCATGCTTCCCAACGCTCATAAAAACATTCTTCCATTTTTTTCATTCAATTCAGCCTCTCAGCTGCAATTCTGTATATCTACTCTTTTATTCCATATCTGCCTGTTTATTTATGAAAATCAAGGGAAGCCCTAGAAGGCCTTCCAGGTCAAGAAACACACTATTTCCCATTTGCTTTATTATTTTTTTCCATTCATCAGAGATCATCAGTCATGGAGGAAAATTAGCAGATTTTCAATAGTGGTCAGAATGAATCCCAGACTATGTAAACATGTACTCAGAGGTTAAAATCTAGAGGCCAGAGCTCACTTCCATCCTTGCCACAGTGTCAGGCTAGCCTTGGATTGAAAGCACATGCTTTCTACAGATCTCAGAAATGATAATAATGGTTCAGGGAAAGTGATGGCGTTTGGGCTAGGCTTGACAACTAGTCTGGCACTTCAAAACATGTGGGGAAATTTCAAGCCTGGTGGTCCATCCTGTGTGCTTTGGGGAGATGCTCTTGTGTATCAAGCCCCCTGAGTGAAGACTTTAGTGAGGAAAGAGCCTGAGCCTATGGATTGTACTATAAAATGCATAGACTGCAGAAAAGGCAGAATTGAGCTTAGGCAACCTTTTTAAGTCACCTAAATTTGCCTGTATCCTCATCTTACCCTGTTTGTTAAAACCTCTGGAATGAATGTGTTATACTCATTCCCACTGATGGATGGTGACCCTTTTCAGGGAGATTGATATTCTCATCAGCTTACCTCACTCACCTGGAGCTCTCATACCCCTAAAGAGGTGATGCATGAATGGGTTTTAACAAATCCAAGAATCTTTTGAAATTGTATGTAAAACATTGTGGATATGTGCATTTTTTTAAGGAGAGCAGTCGCAGATCTGATCAGATAGTTAATGGGTCTATGATCTTTAAAAAATGTACAAATCACTGGCCTGGAAACCTTAAGGTGAAGGATTGCATTTCTATTGGTGTCATTTCAAGAGCAATGAGCTAGGGTGCAGGGATGACATTTTCTCAGAGTCCTTAAAAACCACATGGAATTCATAAACAAAGTCACAAGAGTTAGCCTGGGGAGGTGGGTCATCTTGAGAAGGACTGAGGGAAACAGGAGAGGAAGGTGGTAGCAGAGGCAGCAGGGATGTTGGGAAATTTGAAGGGGGGCTGGAATCAAATCAAAGCCAGACATTTTGAAATAACTTGAGCAGAAGAGCTAATCTGAAAGTGCTCTGTAGAGTGCAGCTGAAAGAGAGTGACAGGAGCTGAATGGCTGGGAGCAGAAACTATCTTGAAGATTTGTGTTTAACTGTGATATTTAATATTCTTTTGCAAGGCAAAACAGTAGCAATCAATGTGAAAGTAAAGGAGCAGCTGCTGCTTCCCAAATACTGTCAACAAGACAGAAAACGTGTGAGGTGTTGTGAATAATGGCTGTAATTAAAGCAGTGCAGCAATTCTGGTAGGCTAAGCAGGGTTCTCAAGGTTAGGATTATCAAGTTCAGTCTCAAAAGCACTGCCTGTGTGTGTGTATACACATGTGTGCAAGTGCGTGTGAATGTGTACATGTGCTCATATATGTATGTATACAAATGTGGAGAATTGAAAGCAAAGAAGGACATAATCAGGAGAAAGTATTATGGAGAGGAAGGGAGAGGTGAAATAGATGAGGCTTGATGGTAGGGCATAAGAGAAGAGGAAAAGGGAGAAGATGGAGAAGAGAGAAGGTGAGAGGAAGGGTTAGCTTTTTACTTTACAGGTCAAGGGTCAGCAACTTATATAACGTAGGCCCACACACACACACTGTTAATCACTACATAATATTTTGTGAAATAATTCTCTCTCTCTCTTTTTCTCATTTCCATTACTTATTTACTGCTTTATTCATTGAATTGTAAGTTCCATGAGGGCAATGACCACATCTGTTTCATTTACAACTTACAATAGTCAGCTTAGGCTAACTTCTGCTGCAGTAACAAATGACTCCCCAAAACAAAGATTTATTTCTTGCTCATATTACATGTTGACTGTAGATTGGTTATGACTGTGTTCAATGTTTCTTCACTCTGGGACCCAGGTTCACAGAGTAGCCCCTATCTGGGATATTGGTGTTCTCGTGACAGGCAGAAGACAAACCATAGTATTATCACTCTATGGCTCTGAAAGCATTTACTTGGAAGCGGCAATAGTCATTTACACTCACATTTCATTGTTCAAAACAAGTAGCATGGCCACTCTTGATTTTTACAAGATAGGGATATATAATGCACCATCAGGCATGGGTGACAAAAAAATTAAACAGTAATGCAATCTGCTGCACCACTGCATTCTCAGCACATACTACATTTCCTGGAACAAAGTGGATCATCCTAGCAATGGTACCCATGGCCCTTAACTCTTGGGAAGCTTTGTTCCAAAGTATACAGTGAGACTGTTCATAAGAACTTCCTCCTGGTTCGTATTATGTGGTATTAAAAATTGATATTTTCTAAATCTTATGTAATGTGTAAACAAAAGCATTTTCAGAAAAAAATGCTCTTTTTATTGCTCTTTTAATCCAAGTGAAAAACATGCACTTTTTATGCAAAGGCAGCTGCAAGAAAGGTCCTCTAGCCTCCTTCCAAACAGATTGATTTCTTTAAGCTTTTTCAACACAGAAATTTCAAAACTACCACTAGGTGGGGAAATGAAGTGCTGGGTCAGGCTGGTGCAAGAGCTTTGGAGCTTTCCAGACAATTCAGGGAGGTGGAGCTATCATTCATTACTCTTTCAAAGTCTAGAACTCACAACAGTCTATGGGAGAAACACTGACCTATGAGCATGTCAAACTCATCATGCCCAAAGCCGAATCTGATATTCTCCCTCTCCTGAAATCAGTTACACCTTCAGTCTTTTTCTTATCATTAAATGGTAACTCTCTCTTTCCAGTTGCTCAAGCCAAATTATTGGAGTTGTCCTTGAATGTTCCCTCTGTCCCTATCTCTCTCTCATACACCACATCCAATTCATTATCAAATATTGTCTGTTCTACCCTCAAAATATATCCAGAATCTGATCATTTTTATCATCTCCACTGCTCTCGCCTTGGTCTAAAATGTTGTTACCTTTTGGCTGAATTATCTGCCACCTGACCTTCTCCATCTGTCAGCTATTGCTATGATGATATTGCCAAACAATCTCCAAATGTTAATTGCTTACATTTATTTTGCTTGCTCATGTGTCTCTAGGATGGATGGAATGGCTCTGCTTCAAGATGACAGTCAAGTTCATATCCTCTCTGTGTATCGCTTCATCCTAGGACCAACAGCCAGCTGGGCCATGTTCTTCCTATGACATGGTGAGTGTACAAGAGGCCAAGCTAAATCAGGCAAGCACATTTAAAATCTCTACTAACATCATATCCACTAACATTTCACTGGACATAGCAAGTCATGTGGCCATGTTCAGGAGCATTGTGGTGGTGAAATATATGCTACTTGCTCTAGAAGGAAGTACTGCAAAGTCATATGACAAAGGGATGTGTATAAAATACTGTAACAAGAAGGGAGTGAAAAATTAAGAACAATAATCCAATCAACCATAACCCCTAACTGTCCTCCTTGTTTCTCTTTCTTCCTAGCGTCTATTCTTGATATAATTCCACACCTTACTTTCTGGTTTTTGCTCAGATGTCACTTTCTCAAAGAGGCCTTTCCTGTGCACACTATTTAAAATTGTGGCACCCCCTCCTCTGCAATCATCCCAGCATCTCTATCTCCCTTTCCTGTTTTATTGTTCTCCAATAGCACCTGTCACCTAAGATACTGTGTATTTTGCCTATTTAGTTTGTCTGTTTCCTTTCAATAAAATGTAAGTTTCCCGAGGGCAGATATTTTGGTCTGATTTGGTCACTGGTGTATCCTGAGTGCTTAGAACAGTGCTTGGCACACGGTAGCCCTTAATATATATTGAATGAATGAATGAGCTATCAGTGGTACTAACAATGATATGGCTAAGCTAAGAATGGAAAGAGGTTGGGTATGGCAGTGGATTGTGGCACTTTATGCCATTTTTGAAGGAGAGAAAGGGGGAGATAACCAAAGCACCTCTGAGGAAGGGGCAATAACAGAGCATAGCTTTATATATGATCATTTGGAGTCTATAGGCAATGAAGTGACATAATAACTCACAAACAAATGCCTGCCATACTGTCATACTTTTAGGCTACCTCTGTCTTATCTGCCATCATTCACATGCAGAGAAACAAAACTAGGATTACAAATTCAGGTTTCCTGAGTTCTTTTCCTCCACTCTTATACCTCAGTACCACACAGTCAACAATCTTCAATGACTGAAGCTTTACTTGAAGCAACGAGGTCTGTCAGCCTGGCTGATTTTCTCCATGTGAGTGTCAGTGAGTTACTGCCCTGGGATAGAACCTTATTTGAGGAGTATTCATGATTTCTGTCTCAGAAGAAAGAAGCAATTCTATGCAGGTAGGACACAGGTTCAGCCCTAGAATCATCATCCTCTAAGTTATTAGAATCTGGTAAACCTGGCTGAGCTACTGGAAAGAACACTGAAACACTTACTGGGAGTTAGGCCTGGAAATAGATTCCAGCACTCACTAAGCATCCTGAAGTAGGATCAATGACTACAGAGTATTAGTCAAAACATTTGCAATTTTTGGCTTTTTTTCTGTCAGTTTTTATGTGTGTGTATGTGTGTGTGTGTGTGTGTGTGTGTGTGTAGACAAGCATGAAGCAATATATTAACATGTATACACACAATATAATATAAATGGTGTGTGTGTGTGTGTGTGTGTGTGTGTGTGTGTGTGTGTGTGTAAATGAAGTGGTAGTCTCAAAAGATATCCACCATGAATTACTTCTTTCAGTGTACATGCATGTCACTCCATTCATCTAGGAGTAGAGTCTTTTTTTTTTTTTTCTCTTGAAACTGGTGTGTTCTCATGTCTTTCTCTGACTGGTAGAATGTGATAGAAGTAACACTATGTCCAGTTCCAAGTCTAGCTTTTCAGAGGCATTAAAGTATCTGCATTCTC
This sequence comes from Pteropus alecto, assembly GCF_000325575.1. Taxonomy (NCBI): domain Eukaryota; kingdom Metazoa; phylum Chordata; class Mammalia; order Chiroptera; family Pteropodidae; genus Pteropus; species Pteropus alecto. The sequence continues at coordinate 44,480 of NW_006440619.1, read as the reverse complement.
TCAGGGACAGCCAGCTACCATGTAAGAAGTCTGACTACTCTGAGAAGAATCCCAAGCTGTGAAGAAGTCCAAATTAGCCATATGGAAAGGTCATGTGGAGAATCCAAGAACCTAGTAGACAATAAGAACCCTCAGACATAGGAGCCTAGTCAAGCTATCCTGACCGACCCGAGTTGTTTGAGTCATCTGAGCAGAGCCTTCATACATCATGGAGTAGAGACAAGGCAGTCATACTATGTTGGGATTTCTGACACACAGAATCACGAGCAAAGAATATGGTTGTTGCTTTAAGCCATTAAATTTGTTAGTAGTTCTGTAACAATGGAAAACTGAAACAACAGAATGTGCATAAAGAGAGGCAGTTTAGTGTAGTTTCAAGCCCTGGATAAAGGCTGGGTGTCATAACATGACCTTCAGCAAGTCTCTGAATCTCTCTGCTCTTCAGTTTCCTTGCTTATAAAACAGGGTTAATAATATCTTAAGTGGTCAGGAGAAAACATGGCAGAGTGAGAGATGACCTCAGATCCCTCCCTTGAAACAACAATAAGCTGAACATCTAAAACTCAACAAAAACTGCCCAAACTGCACACCAGCACGTCTGAGCGTGGGATCTGTGCATAAGATCTATCACAGGTCAGAACCCCGGGTGTCGGGTGGTGGACTGAGAGAAATAAAGAAGCTACCTCTCATAGTCACCGGAGCTACCTGTAGGAGGAGGGGAAAGGGAGATGGAGTGGCAAGTTGCCTGAACAGCCCTACCTGGAAGAGCTGTGAACTCCACGTGGCCAGGGGCAGGGCCCAATCATCAGAGCAGAAGGCAGAGAAACAGAATGGCAAAAAAACAACAGTCGATTTTTACCGGCCCTGGTTGCAAATCCAAGGCTGAGCCACAGCTCCCAAACCCCATCCTAGAGGGACCCTCCTCCCATACCCTCCGAGACCAAACAGCACGGAGCCCAGAGGAATGTGAGCAAACGTTACCGAAACTGTTGCTAACACTGACAGGGACTGAAACGGAGGGAGGCGAGCGTGATTAAAGATCTATAATAGAGATCTAAAATAAAAAGGCATTATTAAGGCTTTATATAAAGCAGGGATCCAAGAGGCTTAGACACCACCTACTGGAAACCAAAAGAAAAGTGCCTTCGTTGCAACAAGCTAAACAGAGATCGTTATTAATAAATCTTCTTTCTGGAAATAAAGAATACATTTCCATTAATGCCCAGGTGGAGAAATAGTCCATGAAACACGATGAACAATCGAGGTGCCAAGGCATCTCAGAAAGAAAAAGAAAAATCTCCAGAAAATGATCTTACAAACATAGAAATATGCAATTTACATGACAGAGAATTCAGCATGGTCCTTCTGAA
>NW_006440619.1:41140-43036 GCF_000325575.1 Pteropus alecto | reverse complement strand
GAAATGGAGGAAAGGATCAGTGATGTAGAGGACAGAAATCTAGAAATAAATCAGAAGGAAGAAGAGAGAAACCGAAGAATGAAAAACAATGAAAGAGAAACACAAGAGCTAGCTGATACCATCAGGAGAGGAAACATAAGAATAATGGGCATTATCGAAGGTGAGGAAAAAGAGCAGAGACTAGAAAGCATTTTCAGACACATAGTTGACGAGAATTTGCCAAACCTAAAGAATGAGCTGGAGCTTGGAATTCAAGAAGACAACAGAACACCCAATTACATCAACCCCAAAATGCCTTCACCAAGACACATTGTGTTAAAATTATCAAAAGTCAACAACAAAGACAGAATTCACAGGGCAGCCAGGGAGAAGAAAATGGTAACTTATAAAGGAAAACCCGTTAGATTATCGTCAGACTTCTCAGTGCAGATCTTATAAGCTAGAAAAGAATGGAATCAAATATTTAAACTATTAAGTGAAAGGAACTACCAGCCTAGAATAATGTATCTGGCTAAGTTCTGCTTTAGATATGAAGGACAAGTAAAGACATTTCCAGACATACAAAAATTGAGGAAATTCTCCACTACGAGGCCTACGCTATGGGAAATAATGAAAGAAGTCAGCTCACCTAAACAAAATGACCAAAAAAAAAATGTAATTAGGAGTTAAGTGACTATCAGGCAAATAGAAGCAGAGGAGTGCAACCCTTACTAAGAACACAGCATTATAAGTTAAATAATAAGAAGAGATTTGCTATTAACAAGATAGTAATGAATGTTCAGCATACATAGGGACAAATTGAGATAACAATGACTGAGAAAGGAAGATTCAAAGATCTAAATTCGTAAAAGGGAATGAAGGCATGCAAAGAAAAAACAATGGAAAACTATATATAAGTATTCTTTATATATTTGTAATGGTAACAACACACCAAAGATTCAGAACCAAAGTATGTAACATAAAACAAGAAGAACCAGAGAGAAAGCCCATAAAAGCGAATCAAAATAAAGAAAACAAAAACACAAGGACAAAGAAGCAGTGGAAACACAGAGGTACCAGAAAGCAAAAGATAAAATGGCTATAAAAAACTATATATTTTGGGGATGGCTCCATAGTGTAGCGGTTAGCCCGTCTGCTTTACATGCAGAAGGTCCTGAGTTCGTGCCCCAGGTGGAGCCACAGACTACACCCTGGGTGCGCTGGGCCCCCTCAGTGCACCAGGGGCCCCAGGCCCCAGATGCACACCATGAGTGTGTGGGAAGAGATGCCTCACCTTCAGAGATCCAGTTTAAGAAAACAGAAACACAAGGACGAAGAAGCAATGGAAACACCGAGCTACCAGAAAGCAAAAGATAAAATGGCTATAAGACCTAATATTTCAATAGTCACCCTAAATATAAATGGAATGAACTCACCAATAAAAAGGCAGCGAAGTTGCAGAATGGCTCAAAAACAAAACCTAACCATTTGCTCCCTCCAGGAGACACATCTCAGCTCCAAAGACAAATAAAGACTCAAAGTAAAAGGGTGGAAAGTGCTATTTCAAGCAAATGGCATTCAGAGAAAACCGGGAGTAGCGGTATTAATATTGAATGAAATAGACTTCAAAATAAAAAAGGTAAAGAAAGATAATGATGATACTTCACAATGATAAAGGGAATCATGCACCAAGAAGACTTAACACTTATTAATATCTACGCTCCCAATGAGGGAGTACCGAGATATGTAAAGTAATTACTAACAGAACTAAAGGGAGAAGCAGAACAAAACACTATTGTAATAGGGGACCTAAATACCACACTGTCAAATATGGACAGATCATCCAAGAAAATCAATAAGGAAATAACATCCTTAAATGACACATTAGACCAACTGGACATAATTGACATTTACAGA
>NW_006440619.1:22961-38159 GCF_000325575.1 Pteropus alecto | reverse complement strand
GACAAACAAACAGAGACTCATGGACATGGACTGTTAACTAGTGATTACCAGAGGGAAGGCAGTGGGGGGAGAGTGGAGGTAGACGAGGTAAAGGGAGTCAAATATGTGGTGACAGAAAGAAATCTAACTATGGGAGGTGAACATACAGCATAAACATATATATGCTGTAACTTATTGGATTTCGTTAACCAATGTTGCCATAAAAAAAAGTACATAATAAAAAATTTCAAATATTAAAAAAATAATAAAAAAGTAAAATAAAAGACAGAATTATGTCAGAAAAAACAAATATGCAATACAATATTATTAACCATAGTCACCATTAAATCTCCCGAGTCATAGATTTTTTAAGTGTGTAGTGGGGGGCAGGGAAGGGGTGAGATGATATTTTTTACTTTGAAAAAAAATCGAGTCACTAAGTTCTCATGCCTTTGTCAAATCTCTCTTCCTGTAGTTTTTATGCACATTTCTATCCCCTCCTCCTCCTCCTTCTCTCCTGCTCTTTTTGTGTCTATTATTACTTGTACTAGCTCTCATTTCTTGAATAATTACTATGCTAGGCACTGTGCTAAGTTCTTAACCTGTGCTTAATGGTACCTACCTCTTAGGGTTATAAAGATTATTATCTCTATTTTAAAGATGTGAAAACTGAAGTTTAGATAGGTTAGGTAACTTGCCCAAGGTCACATGGTTGAGTAACTGATGAACTCCTGGTATCTTAAATAATGATGGCTATGTGCATATCTATGTGCATAAAGATATCACTGTGCATATCTTTATTTCACCCTAACAAACAACCTTGTTAGATAATATAATTATCCTCATCTTATAGATGAATTGAGTCTCAGAGAGGGTAAGTAATTTTTCTAAAGTCACACAGCTTGTATGTAGTATAGTTCTACATTCAAATTTTGGATAGTACTACTATTTAAATGGGCAGATTTACAAAGTTTGTACTTAAATTCCAGGTTCTATAGCTTAAATGCTTTAGGTCAACAGAGAGGCCAACTGAACAGTCGTTCTTATTTTAAATGTATCGCCCTATCCTTGTGTGCCCTTGGAAAGAACGATAAGCAGCTATTAAAGTTGGCTTCCCATTGAAACAACTTTACACAAGTTCTTGACGTCTGTACCTTTTAACAGAGGTTAGAAACTAGAGCTCAAACCCAAATCAGCCTTGTTCCCTGCCCCTCACCTACACATACCACTCTCTTCCAGATATCCTGAAGCCACAAAACAAATTGGAGAAGAGAGGGTTGTTTATAGGGAGATGTGGCCTGACTGTCTATCAAAGAAGCCAACGGCGGCAGAAATTAATGAATCTGGGCTTGACAGTTCTCGTTCCACCAAAAAAAAAAAAAAATCATTATAAAATGTCATATCTTGAAGCTCCTCAGCCCAGCTCCTGATTCATGGGAGATAAGCTCAGAGTTGCAAGCCTGCCACCTTATTGCCACACAAAACATTAATCTTCTAGGTTTTTTCCACCCCTTGACAACACAGGGTAATCAGACAGAATTGCAGCTCTGAGACATTTATGATCATAGGATTTGCACCAAATAAACTGTTTAGGCTTTAATATCAATTTAATATCAGGTTGACTATATTAGTTTTTCCTTTTCCTGTCTTTTTTTCTTCCGTTTCTAAAAGGTCAAGGACATTTTTTGCATTTCTATTTTACATACATTTCTTCAAAAAGCCTTGAACTTCAAAAGAAGTTCATTTATACTACCCAGAGCTAGCATTTGCAGGTATTAGGACAAACCTGGGACAAAGCATTAGCCCTGGTTTATGGATACTTACCTCTAGGCTCTATTTGCTGAATGTGTGGGCAGGGAGGTAAACAAAGGATGAGAGCAGAAGCTGTGCTGAGGAAACAAAAGGCCTATGTAAAAGCAGGAGATATGATTGCAAGAGGGCTCCAGAGGCTCCATCTCTTCTCCCTCCCTGGGCTGCTGCTGCTGACTGAAATTTCACCATGCATGTCTGATTTCTTTCGCTTAAGTTTCATTTCCCTGTCTGAATACATGTGTCCTTCGAAGAATCACATTAATATGTTTTGAAAAATGCGTTTGTCTTTTCAAATGTGTGACTAGCTAGAAGCAGAGCTGTTTTTCTTGCAATTTAATGTTTTCAAATAGCTAGTACATTCACTTGATTCAAAATTCGAAACTATTTAAAAGGGAAACATTAAGACATCTTCCTACTCTGTCTTAATTTATCCCATTCTTTGTACAATCCTCTTGTCTATAATAGGTAACTGCTTTTAGTAATGTCTTGTATAACCCTTTAATATTTGTGCAAATACATTAGTGTGTGTTTTTTCATGTTTTCCTCTATGAAGGTAGCATGCTATATACTCTTTTCTGTACTTTGCTTTCTTAACTGTAGTATATATCATAAAGTTATTTTAGTATCAGTACAGACACAGCTTCCTCAGTCATTTTTAACAACCGCATGATACTACATCATACAGATGTACCATAGTTTATTTAACCAATTCCTTGTAGATGGGCATTTGGGTAATTTCCAACTTTTCACTATTATAAACAATATGATAACAAATACCCATGGTACGTGAGTTGTTTCCTAAGTATGCAAGTCTACCTATAAGATAAATACCTGGAAAGGTAAATATTTTTTAAATGCTGATAGATATTGCCCAATCGACCTGTATGGGGGTAGTGCCATTTTGCATTCCTAACAGTAATGCATGAGAGTGCTCATTTTTCCAGTACTGTACAATAGAGTTTTGTCAAGCATTCAGATTTTGGCAAATTGAACAAGAGGGAAATAGTTTGTAAGTTTAGTTTTAATTTATACTTATTATGAGTGTGGTCGAGCACCTTTTTGTATGCTTAAGGGCTATTTGCTCTGTATTCATTTCTTCATTTCTTCATTAAACCTTCTATAGCATTCAGCAGATACTTAGAGAGCACTTACTATGTAGCAAGCACTGTGCTAGGCATTTAGGATACATCACTGGACAAAAATGACAAAGATCCATAGCCTCTCTAAAGTTTACATTCATTCTACAGACCCTCAAGCAGGCACTGGAGATGTGAAGATGAGAAAGACATAGTTCGTCCCTCAAGGTTCAGTCTGGTTGGACAAGAAAAGGGTTTATTATACTACGTTGAGGTAAATGTTATTAAAGAAGTGTGTAGAGAGTATTAATTGAGAATAAGAAGGCAGCATGTGACAAGAAGACTAGAAGCAATCCAGGAATTCAACTTTAAGGAAGACTGCGAGGTAGCCAAGCTAAGAAAGAGGCAAAGTATAGCTCTGGAAGCACAAAATACAGAAACTTGAAAACTGATGTCACCTTTGGGGATTGAAGGATAGTTTCTTATTGCCGTTATGTGGGGTGGGAGGCAAAAGAAAGAGAGAAGATGAGCAGAAACATAGTTTTTATATTTGTTACTCATAGTTATTGAATGAATGAATGAACGAATGAAATAAAGCTTGAAGTAATATACTAGAGTGGTATATTAAGTATCTATCTGTGTAACAAATTTCCCCAAACGTGGCAGCTTAAAACAAGATGTTTATCTATTATCTCACATAGTTTTTAAGGGTCAGGAATCTAGAAGTGGTTTATCTAGGTAGTCTGGGCTCAGGTTGTAATCAAGCTGTTGACTAGGGCAGTAATCTCACCTTTCAACTGGGGCTATGGAATCCAGTTTCAAGCTGAAGTGGAAATGGTAAGTTGAATTAGGACTATGTAGAGTTTAGGATGCTTGTAAAACATCCACGAGGAAATGTCTAGTTGGCAGTCAGATCTATAGGTGTGGGGCTCAGAAGACAGATTTGGGCTAGAGATTTAGGAGTCATCAACATGTGGGTCACTGAACCCATGTGTGTGGATAAGATTGCCTAGGAGCGAGTATGTCCAGTGAGAAGAGAAGGCTGCCCAGGAAAGAACCCTGGTCGCCAGCAGTTGAGATGCATGGAGGAAGAAGTGCCTGCAAAGGAGTGTCAGAAGGGTAGCCAGAGAGAAAAGGGAAAATCCGGAGAGTGTGCTATCATATAAATCAGCACAATGTCTCATGAAAGAGAGGAGGAAGATTAAACAGTGTCAATGCTGCCTGCTGAAAGAAAAAAGGTCATGTGAGATAAGAATTGTAAATTGTTCATTGAAATTACCAAGAAAAAGGTCATTGGTGACCTTTGTGAGAGTCATGTCACTGGAATGGGTAGGTGGGGTTCTTGTCTCAGCCTCTTTCTCTAGGCTGCGAGTGCACCGTATAGGATTTACAGACCTTTTCCTCTTTCCAAACAGAAGTTCCTCTTTCCAAACAGAAGTTTTGATTCTATTGGGAGTCAGCTTCTTAGAGATGTATATTCAGTGGTGGAATTCACTGGAAGTGGGGTACTCCTTGACCAAGATGGTAATAAATAATAGGGGCTGATATGTATTGAGTGCTCATCACTTTACATGGATAATCTGATTTAATTCTGACATCGACCCTATGAGGCAGGCATATTGCTACAGCACTTACTATGTGCCAAGCACTGTTTTAAGTACATTACATATGTCAACTTCTTTATTATTCCCAGATAAGAATCCAGTGACCCACATTGCAGTATAGACCCAGGCTGAGCTGATTTAGGCCAGGATCAAGGAAGTGGTGAGCCAGGATCTTCAGGCATTTGGGAACTGCTGCCTCTGGGCTCCAAGGAAACCTCTTTTCCGAGAAATGTAGAGTTATAAGGGTATTTTCTCGTGTAAGTTATTGGGGCAAGAATGTCTGGAGCAGGGGCTGTCATGTCTGGGAACATTTTAGGATATCCAGGAGACTATAATAACTTGTCCCAGGGGGCCATCCAAGAGGATACTCATTAAGCACCAGAAGGCCCCTAAACACGGTCTTCTATTGTTCTACTTCTCAGGTACAGAGGAAGTTCTCGGTACCTCAGAAATCTAATTTCATGAAGACCCAAGCTCTCATAGACTAGGGAGTAGTAGCTGCATATTGTCATTTCAGATTGTAGTAGTGTGGAGACTACAGCAATTCCATTAAGATCTTCTATTAAGATCACTAGGCATGCACAGATGTCCATATCCTGGCAGAGGGCACATCTGCTTGGAGGTTTCATTGCCCTTGCTTCCTCTCCTGTGGCACTCAGCCCATTAAATCTCAGGAATATTTGAGCAGCTTGTCCCTTCCACCAAATCATGAATTTATCAATAGTAGGGATGAAATTTTGTTTACCTGGTGTCCCCAAAGATCCTTAGCTTCTAACATGGTATTAGGTTCATAGTAATTCTCAATAAATACTTGTTGAATTAATGAATAAAAGAATGAATGAATTTTTCCTAGGGCCAGTCCTTGTTCTAGCTTAACTTTTATTGATACTCAAAACCAGACTAACCTCCCTAACCAGTAGAATATCTTATCTGTTACTTTTTCTAGGGCAGAGATAACAAACAATGAGTGTGGGAGGGCTAGATCAAATTGATTCAACAGGTATTTAGTAAGCCTGCTATGAACCTACTGCTATGTCATGCACCCTCTCAAAACAGATATGAGCTTATGTAACTAAGAGGTTTCAAAAATAATATTTCAGACCTACAGAAAGGTATAAATAGGTGTAACAAACACCCATGTACCCAGGACTTAACTTTAAAATTAAGTCACAAGCAGTATGCACAGTTCAAAAAGGCTCTGAAAGTCAGGACACTTTTTTGTTTGTTTGTTTGTTTGGCATCAAAGTTCTTTTGTCAACAAAACCTAACCTGAACTGACCTGAGGCTATTTCATAGTCTTAATCTATCTCATTAAGTATGACAAATCATACATTTTACTGCAGAAATATTAATATGTTGGATTATGTGGTATTACCTCAGACCACACTGGGTATGTTACTAAATGTCTGGCAAATACTTGTATTACCTTTCTAAAATCCAAACAATTCTGAATTCCAAAACACACATGGTCACAAGGTTTGTAGATAAGGCCTTTTAAGTCTATGGTCTATTGGGCCACAGTTTGGAACTTTGTTACCAAACAGTGTTACCCAATGTTCCCCAAAGGAAAGAAGAAAGGAAGGAGGGATGGAAACTGGGTAGGCAACCAAGAGTGTCCAGTACACCTCATTATTCTCCTTAACCCCTCAACCCTCATTTCCACATCTCTTCCTTAGTCTCCACTTTTCTTTCAGCCTCTAACTTGTCTAACTCAATGGCAGCTTCATATTATACAAACTTCTTATGCCAACATTTCTATTTTTTTCTCAGATCCTCCCTATCTCCCAGGTTTTATGCCTTCTTTCCTCTGTCTTTAGCCTAGCTTTTCTCTCTCAGTTTTGAGATCCCTTCTTTCTCACCTGCCTCTTCCATCTTTTGCTGACTATTAATCTTGACCCCTTGAGTTCTGGATCACTGACTCCAGACCTATTATCACTTCCCATTAATCTTTAGTGCAGCTCTTTCTCTTTGGAACTATTGCATTTTTCATCCCTCCCCCCACCCCCGCCACACACACACCTTCCAGTTTACTTCTAAAATAAGTATATTTAAGTCAAAAATAAGCCAATTTTTAAAAAAGATATTAAAAATTATATAGTATTATATTATGATATGGCTAAAATTTATGATGGCGATACATAAATAATTGTGGGAAACTTGTTTAATAAACCTGTTGAACGAAGGATTTTTTTTTGAATAATGGGCCACCTAGTGGTGAATAGAAGATGACAATCTCTCAGGCCTGAGAAAATACAGTGAATCTTTAAAAGGAAAGCCCTTAACCACTCTTAACAGTTCCAAAGAACTATCCTATGCAAATGCGTGTACAACAAAGTCAACTCCCAGCTGGAACATAGCTGGATGCTATGTATGACTATAGACTGGCATTGTTGAAGGCTATATATATGTATATATATGTATATATTTATATATGTATATGTTTATGTATATGCATCTCAGATGACTTGATGGTCAAATCCAGAAACTTTACAAATGCTCTTTATAGGCATCCCAAGGGCTTTTTCACCAGAGCAATGTAACTGATTTCCTTGTATTATACCTCTAGTCTGGGAAACCACATTAAGAGAAAATTAGTGCTGTGCAAGGGAGGAAATTGCTGTCTGAGAAGGGAATGACTACCAAATCGTATCTCTCAATTTCATAAATCAAGTCTTCAACATCCAAGTCAAGACATTTAAATTATTAGTCATTTATTCATTCAACTAACATGTATTGAACTACCAAACAACATCTTCAGACTACTCCAGCCTTATTAACATATACCTTCATTTTTGCAAAAGAATTAAATTATCTAATTAAGAAATATATACAGTATAGCTGGGCACATTCCAGATGTGAAGAATTCCAAGGAATATAGAAACATGCTCCCTCCCATGCACTTCTTTCCAAGTTACTCAAGGTAAAAATTTTAACCGGAGTAACTAATAGATATGTAGGCTGTCACATAACTTTCAGCAATTATTCCTTGTTGAATTAGTAAAGGCTTTGTGGCTTATATCTACTGTTTATCAGTAAAAATAACGTATGTAAGTAAGTACTTGAAGAGCTTCAAAAAGGTCCACCTTTGGAATGATCAACCATCCCAATTTACCTGGGACTATCTTGGTTTTAGTACTGAAAGTCATGCATCCCAGGGAATTTCTCAGTCCTAGGTAAAACATAGTTGGTCACTCTAAGTTCCTTAAAAACTTCAGAAGATTGATTCTGAGCAAAGGACTCAACACCTAAGCAACCTTAAAAAAGAGAAATAATCTAAGCTGCGTTTGAGTGATTGCTAAAAGCTGTTTACTTATGTACCACCCTCAAAACAACCTTATGAGGCAGAAGCTATTATTATTATCCCCACTTTACAGATGAGAAGACTCAAACACAGAGCTGTAAAGAACTCAGAACTTGCTTCAGAAGATTTAGTTAGCAAGTAGCAGAGATAGGATTTGAATCCAGACCAGTGAAGCACTAAATCCTGCATCCTTAAACACCACGTCACACTTCCCTTACTCAGACAAAGCACTCAGTCACAGCAGCTTATGAGTTGTCAGACTATCTTGTGCCAAGTCATTTAATAATGAAATCTGGAGTTTTCAAAGACCTTGATATGTCCTTAAAACATTTTGGTAACAAACTTTTAATATCTGAGAAGGTTAGATACATGTTTTTCAAAGTGTGGTTTTCATCTATTTGATTCTGAATCACCTGAGGTGCCTACTTAAAAAAAAAAACAATGCAGAAACTTGAGCCTTAACTCAGACATACTAAACCAGAATGTCTGGGGATTCATACTTTTAACAAGTGCCTAAATTGGCCCAGGTGTATGGTAGTTTGAGACTTCTGGGTTAGAAGCTTCTGAAAATATCGACTAAGATCCAAGAACTTCACTCTATCCATTTTCTCTATTTTTGTTGTGTTGTCTCACCCCATATAATGTGGACACACCCCTAGTCCCATTATTCTGTTCTCTGTCTGGCCTTCTTCTATCTCTACTCTCTTCCTCAGAGGTTCCATTATTATCTCTGCCTAGAACATTATATGAGGAGCTGGAAGACCTCAGTCTTACTTCCATTCTCTCATTAATTTTAAGACACCGAATAGATCAGTTCTCTTCTCTGAATCTCAGCTTTTTCACCTGCAAAATGGAACATGTTACCTGATCCTCATGTAAAGGCCTTTCCAAGCTTAAAGTCTATGGTCTACATCATTATTCTCAAGGTGTGGTATGAGATCCAGCAATAACAATAACTCAGGGTGTTTATTAGAAGAGCACATTCATTGATGGATGAATGGATAAAAGAAATGTGGTATATACATATAGCAGAATGTTATTCAGGATTAAAAAGGAAGGAAATCCTACCACATTTACAACATGAATGAAACTTGAGAACGTAATGCTACGTGAAATAAGCCAGTTGTAAAACAACAAATGTTGTGTGATTATACTCATGTGAAGTATCTTAAGTAGTCAAAATCATAGAAATAGAAAATAGAAAGGTGGTTGCCAGGGACTGGGGAAAAGAGGAAAAATTAATGTTCAATGAGTATAGTTTCAGTTCTGCAAGATGAAAAAGTTCTTGAGATCTGCTGCACAACAATGGGGATATACTTAACACTACTGAACTATATGCATAAAATGGTTAAGATGGTACGTTTAATGCTATGTATTTTTCCCACAATAAATTTTTAAAAATTGCAGTTTTGAAAGCCACTCTAGAGCTACTGAACCAAAATATCAAGGGTTGGGGCTGTAAACGTGCAATTTGAACAAATTCCCTGTGTGATTTTTATCTCCTCTAAACTTTGAGAACCACTGACAAAAATATATAGCAAATCCTCTCTTTGCTGAAATAAATTTGATATGATGATATTAGCTTACTTTTTCCACCAAGAATATTTATGTGCACATTTACTTACTGCCAGCTAGTGTACTTAGAGAATGTAAATTAATTTTATTATTAGCCAAAGAATGTAAATTAATTTTATTATTAGCAGAAAAGAATCCAAAAGGCAAATGTACTGAAAAAGAAGGTCATCCAGTCCATTTCCAAGCCAGAGATGGCTTTGGAATTACCAGCACAGTTTTGGATTACCCATGACTTTGATCTTCTCCATTAGAGTGTGTAATTGAATGCTGGCTATGTGTATGCTTACAGATATTACTATTTTAAATATTTCACATTGGATAAATCTCAGCTTCTGGTGCTATTTGTAAGAAACGGTGGTATTAATAAGCACTGTCCTTAGAATGAGATATTGTAATTTCTAAATAACTATGAAGATTATTATTTTCCCTGTCACTAATTAGAGAGCTGTTGAGAAGGGCTTGCATTATTCAAAGTGAGTGTCAGGCAAGGAGTAAGCACATTAACTTACATTTACTGGGCACTTATCATGTGATAGGCACTGGGCTCAATTCTTTCCATGGATGGTCTCATTGAAACCTTTTCCAGGGCCTATAGATATGTTATTATTAGCTTCTTCTTTTCAGAAATAGGGGCACAGAAGGCCTCAGCAATTTGCTAAAGACCACACACAGCATGTAAGACATACAGCGCTCCCTGAAACCCAGGGTTTTCTGGTTCTAGAACCCAACGTTTTAACCATGACACTATGGCCCTGCTTGCATATAGTCTTCCTCTTTCCATACTTCCTACCTATTGATAGCTTCTGTCCCAGACCAATAGTACTGTCACGCAAAGGACATTACATAAGGAGCTTTAGTTAGCTGCTGAGAAGTTAATTTTTCACCTTGTCTCTAGGACTGGGCTTTGTTTGTAAGATAAGTACACTTTGAGGTGCAGACCTGATACTTGTATCCCTGTCTTGTTACCTGTGCCTGTCCTGTCTTGTGCCTCAACTCCTAAGGCTAGAAGCCTGTCTTTCTCTTGCCAGTTCTTCTCTGACTCTCTGATTTCCCTTTCTTCTTGGATCTTCTTGCTCACCTCCTTGGATATTCTTAAATTCCTTGCTGCTACTCTCTACTCATGGGGTGGATCCCTTGTTACCTCAACTGGACCTCTTCAATGATGACTTCATAGACTCTGAAAAATTAAAGTATCATTGGAATCACAGTCCGCAAAAGTAGACTAGGACCTGTGTGCTAAACTTAAACAGAATAATTAACTGCCTTACAAATGAAAAGATTTACATAGTACAGAGTCTCCTAACATAATAGACAAAATGTTCAGGATGTAATTGAAAATAACTTGTCATACCAAGAACCAAAACAAAACAAAACCCGATAACTTGATTAGAAAAGATAATTAACTGACAATACCACTGAGATTAATCAGATACTGGCAAGAAAGGAGGGAAATCAAAGTATTTCATTTCTCCATTACCGCTCAAAGACCATATTAACAGAGTTGCAGCCAGGTCAGGTACACCTGTGTGTATCAGCTCATGGGAGGGACAAGGTCACAGAACAGCACTTGACAAGATTTTACAAGCCAAGCCTGGAAATGGCATACATCATGTTTACTTGTATGCCATTGGTGAAAACTTAGTCACAGCACTACTCTAATTGAAAAGAGTTTAGGCCTAGAAAAGAGAATTCCTAGCTAGGAAGCCATGCCGCAGGTGCAATTCTATTATTATAGAATAAGAAGAGAATAGATTTTAATGGGCATTCTCTACCACATGTAATTATGTGTGTACTCTGGCCAAGGTGCCACTTTAAACTTTGCTCTTCCTGATCTATGTCACAGGAGCCACTAACTCGAGTGTCTATAGGAGCCAAAACAGGTAAAATAGTGAAACGACTTTAATTAGCTAGAGAGTATGTGGCGTATATCAAAGAAGTTGCCCTCTAGCCAGTTGTATTTTGGGATTTTAGGTTCAGGAACACTGGTCTCTTAATAGGGGCATCCGCTGATGGTGTTCACTCATGCAAAAGTGGACTGCAGTCAGATATGAAGCAGAAGTACTGAACTAAGGCTTGGATATTTCCCTAGGCTAATTTTCAGTCCCACGCCATCTTGGCTTGGCATCTTATGCCAGGCACAAACCCAGCCACCCTGCGGCCATACCTAAAGAACCTTAACTGTCTTGCCTGCTGTTGTTGCTGCACTGCAGACACCAGGGGGCAGCCAACTACATAAATTCTATCTACTCTTGGCTTCCCAAGGGAGAATCTGATGTACTCAGATGTGAAGCAGCCTACACATTTAGATAAAATGTTAGCTTTCAGAGTCTCCTGTTCTCAGCTGATATGGGAAATTCATTGCACATTGATCTCTTTGAGACTATGAAGACTTGGGCTGCCAGTTTGTTTCACCCCACCTGTGGCACTTATTGCTTAATAAAGCAAAAATAATCTGGTTTCTTGCAGACCTGATTATATCTTAGCAGGTGAAGCCATGAAATATTTCTTAAAGCAGTTTGGAAATCTGAAAAATTCTAGCATAGTCCTAATCATTCCAGCATAATTCCAATATATTCTTGTTTGCAGAAAGGGTCCCACTGTATTATCTTTATACCAGCTAAGAGACAAGGAATATGCTTTAGGCAGTATCTCCGTAGGACTCTTAAAACCCAGTGTTTCCAGTCAACTGTATCGGAGCAGTCTGAGTCTAGTGGGTTCCCTTGTTAATATCTTAGGTGACAGCACCAACAGTGATGAGGGGACAGGTCAAGATGATTGTGAGAACAGTTCTACAACCCCCTTGCCTAGCATTGAGGCACAGGGCAGAGTACAGGTGGAACTCCGTACCGAGGTTTTGCACCCGTGGACTCAATGAACCGCAATCAAAAAATGTAATTTAGATTCACAGTTGGGAATCTGAGGATGCAAAAGGCCGACTGTATGCATTGTTCTATGCCATTTAATATAAAGAACTTGAACATCCGCTGATTTGGGTATTCATGGTTGTACTGGAAACAAACCCCTGCAATACTGAGGGATGACTTTATAAGTGTTGCTTCTGAGTGAGTAATAGGTGGTCTCTGGTATCCCCAGCCTTAGGGAACAGGTCATCATAGTCCAAGGGGATGGGCAGAAGGTGAATGTGTGAAGCTATGGAGAAGCTAACAGAATTTGAAAGAGTTTGCTGAGGTCTAGATGGAGGGACATAACTAAAATGGGCCTGGAAGCAGGAGACAGAGGGGAGCATCAGGAGCCTATGTGCTGAGTTGATCAGGGCTGAGAGAGCCAACGTAGATGGCAATGGCCTCTTTGGGTGGTGCTGAAGGAGATTAATCAAGAACACAGGTATCCAATGCCCCCAGCTAGATTGTTGCATGACTATATTTTTCTGGACAGACTGAGCCTAGTTAATGGGGCCAGGATGGGGAAAATAACAGTGAGGCATTCAGAACTTCTTCTCTAGGCTGTATGTAGGCACTCTCCATCCTTTGTAGAGGGCATAGCAGACCTGCCCTATCTTGTGCTCCGGCAAGGTGTTTTACATGTCCTCCTTTCAGGATAAATGCACTTCAGTGGGCAACCTGGCACCCTGAATTGTTTTTATTAGGAACATGTGTTAGGAGCTACAAACCATTAACACACAAAAGGACTTTTGGCAGTCAACTCTGGCTGGGCAGCCTCTGATGAGGCCTGGCTTTCAAACAGAGGGAAGTATCCACTGTTATATTTCATCATTCCCAGAGTTAGGGAAATTGAGGGGGTGGGTGTTGTGGTCTGGAAAATGGGAAGGAGGCTGGATTTCTTCATGTGTCATCTTCTTTCACAGTGTCATGGTATATCTGGGGACTCAGTCATCATTGAGTATTTCTTCTCTGCATAGAGTATGGTAAAAAACCATAGAAGGACCAAATTAGCTGACAGGGACTTTGGCTTTCTTTTCAAAGAATCTCGTGAAAGAGTGATCACTCTGCAGGAAAAGTAGCTACCAGGATTGCTTGTAGTGTGGGTTTCTTTTCTGTGCTGTAATGAAAACACTGGCTTTATTTCATTTTAACCCACTGAAAATGATTTATCTCAATATGAGCTCACCTTCCTTCCCCTTTTCAAGTAGGCTTTCCTCAACTTCCCCTATCAGTAACTGTCTTACTTCCTTTTAGAAATTCCCACACAGTAGCTGCCACATTTCTTTTGGTGAAAGGAGCAACCAAGAATGGGTAAACTGGATCAAATTTTAATTGTCTTCCTCGTCAGGAGCTCAAAGCTTTCTGGGGGCCCTCTCCCCAATGTCAGTCAGCAATGTAACCAGGACCTATGTGTCTGCAACTGAAGGAAACCCTTGGAGAGGGGCTTGCATGGAGCTTACTTCTCCTTTCCACTTAAGAAAATCAGGCAAGTCTTAGTCACTCACTGATAAACATGATAAGTAAAAAGCAGACGTGATGTTTGAACAGAGGCTCTTTTAATTGCAAATCTAGTCCTTGTTCTATAACATTGAAGAGCATCATGAACAGTAGAAACTCAATTAATGTTCCTTGAGAGGCAGTATTTATGACCCAGTGATTAAGACCCAAGCTTCTGACAACGGTTTGTGTGTGTGTGTGTGTGTGTGTTAAAATATACATGACACAAAATTTACTATTTTAACCATTTGTAAGTGTACAATTGAGTGACATTAGGCACATTTTCACTGCTGTGCAACTATCACTACTATCCATTCCAAGAACTTTTTCATTATTTCTAATAGAAACTTTGTACTGACAACTGGGTTTGAATTCAGATTCTCTCCCTAAGGATCTATGTAAATTTGTAGAAATTGCCCAAGGGATCTCAGTTTCCTCATTTATAACATGAGGATAATAGCACCTCCTTCATAGGAATGTGTATGTTTACAAACACGTACACCGATATTAATTAATATTGATATCAATGGATTGGATAATTGTTTATTTCATATTTATTGAATTCTTACTCTCTTATCAAGTCCTGTGCTCGAGCTACTAAGTGACAGGCTCAGATTTCAAACTCAGATTGGCTTGACCTCAGGGTTTGCATTTATACTGCTTGTACTGTAAGGATTAAATGAGATAAGAAAGTTTAGTGCCTATCATACATCATTCCTTCAACAAATGCTGGCTATTTTACTGTTATCAAAGTGCATTTGAAACTCATGCTTCCTTAGCCTCTCTGGTGATGATAGGTTGCTCTCTCCTGTTACGGGAGAGTGGGGTCCTCTCCCGGTGCATTGTCCAGATTCTTGATGTCTTGAACAAAGAATTGAGCAAGATACTGAAATACAGTAGAAAAGAAAAGTTTTATTACAAGGGAAAGTACACTTCCAGACGTGGAAGCAGGCCTGAGCAAGAGAAGCGTGGCTCAAAAGGCCTGATAACAAAGACTTCAGGGTTTTTACTCCTTTTTGCTGCAGGTGGTTACTTAGAGTGGGTTTCCTTGATTGACAACTAAGATTGACAGGACTCAGTGATTCATCATTTTGCTTTCTGCGCATGTTCGTTCCCAGAATTCAGGCTGTTATAATGATATTAATGAACTTCCGGACATATGCATCATATTATAATGATGATATAATGAGACTCAAGTGAGTTGAAAGTTGTTGGGGTCTTCATTGCGCAGGTGCGAGTGACTGGCTTCTAAACTGGTACCTAAATCTCTGCCTACTGGTTTCTTTGTGAGTTAAAAAAAATGGCTTTTGGCTTACTTAATTGTGGGCAGATAAGGGCAGACCCCTTCTAAGATAGGATGACCTCAGTGTCTTTGCAGGCAGACCCGGAAACCCCCTAACTAACTTTCCTGCCTAACTCTTTTCTAAGAGCCATGAACCCCCTTATTATTT
>NW_006440619.1:21153-22838 GCF_000325575.1 Pteropus alecto | reverse complement strand
CCTGCTGAAGTGCTACGTCAATCCCTAGAGAAGGAAAAGAAAATATAAACTCGTTATTTAAATCATACATCTATTAATTTCTATTATTTATTTGCCTATTAAGTGAGTAAAGGGAAACAGGCTTAGTTAATATGTTTCTTAAAGAGTAAAAAGAAAGACCTTTGGCTTAAAGTCCCTTCCCCCATTAAACTCTAAGGGCACTGCCTGGTTTAACACCATTTCTGCTTAACAATGAGCTGATGACTCTTATCAATAGCCAGCGGATCTGAGTCGCCAGGGCAATTATCAGGATTTGAGGGAGAGGGCCTTTTTTTTTTCCAAAGAAAGGAAGGAAGAAAACTTAACTAGGTTTGCTAAAAAGATTAACTCTGCAAGAGATGTCCCATTTCATTTCCTGCTAAAAGATTAAGAATTTTACAAGTGATGTCCCATCTCAGATTCAGGACATGTTTTGTAAGTAGAACTATAAAGACATACCGATGTACGAGAGAAAAGAGAAATTCGATATAACTTCCAGATTTTTTATCTAAATTATAAATAAATATTTGTCATTTCAGATCTCTCTAAAGACCTTTTGGGCTATGTGAAAACATATGACTCTGTAGTTGCACCTCAAAAAAGCAATGTGTCGATATATAGATCTGTCCTTTTTTCCTTAGTCACTCACTCACTATTATATTATTTCCATTTTCATCCTTTACTCTTTCAAATAATCTCTCAGCGATAGCTGTGCGATAATAGCAATGAATAGTCTTTTTATCTTAATTTTACGCTTCATTGTTTTTATGTTATTACTTCCTCCCACTGTTTTCTCTTACCTCCTACTTATAATCTTAGACTTTCTAGAATATAAACTTGCCGTGAAGGTTCACTGCCTGACCATTTGTACTTGCCAGTGAGGTCAACTCAGGGTTTCAAAGAACTACAGGAGGCCACATTTTTTTCCTAAGAGTTAACCATGGAGCTTTGAATTGTCTGTGGTTTTCAATTACTTGTGCTATTCTTCTTTTCATCAGCATAGCTAATTGAGTTGGCCCCGAGTCTCTGGAACAAAACAGGCTTTATAATGAAGAGTAAAGGGCTGGCAGACTTATTTCATGCAACTCAGCTAAAAAGCTCTACAGGAGAAACTTAATAAGGTCATGATAATGTATTTTTTTCTCTTGTATATATTCCAGTTTTATAAAAGCTTTGGTTTCTAAAATTGCTTTTTAAATTAATGAAAATTTCTAAGTACAGTAGATTTATCACTAAGAAATCAAGTCATTGGCATTAACTTAATCTTCAATTTTATTAGCTGTACTGAATCGTGCAATTTCTCATTAAGCTACTTGGAAGGTATTCACCTTCCCTTCAGGTGCTGTTTACCTAATAGAATTTGAAAGAGACACTTTTGTACCCAACACATGCAAAATGTAGCTCATCACTTTCCCCTCAAGCCTGATTTCTCCTGTGTTCCCTGTTCTAAAAAACAACACTCAACTGAGTCAGAAACCATTTCTCTCATTTAATCAGTTACTAAGTTTTGTCACCTACCTCCTAAATAAATATCCCATTCATGAGCCCAGCTGTCTATTTCTAAGCATCCTCATTGTCATGGCTTTGGCTCTGGCCTTTCTCTCTTTCACCTAGAATATCGCAATAGTGTTCTGACAAGTCTTATTCTTATCGGCTGTCTTTCTTTC
>NW_006440619.1:19695-21125 GCF_000325575.1 Pteropus alecto | reverse complement strand
TTTTCTAAATGTAAATCTGATTTTTAACCTCCTACCTAAAAGCTTTCAATGACTATCTATAGCCTGTTGAATAAAATTCAAACCCCTTACCACAGCATATAAGACCCTTCATTATTTGTCCTCTGTTCACTTTTCCAACATCACCTCCAGCCCTTTCCCTATGCCCCAGGTATCCTGAGTTACTTATACTATGTATAAGTTTTATGCCCCATTGACATTGTACATGTTCCTCTGCTCAGAATAATGTTTTCTTACTCTTCTCCCACATCATCCCCAGCACACTCCTATTCTTTTTCAAGATCCAGCTCAAATGTATTCTCTATGAAACTTTCTGGGATCCATCCCTTGGCCCTAATAGAAAGTAGGCACATAATGAATACTTATGAATGGGTAAATGCAGTGAATGGATGAAAGGTAGTTCCTGGGGCCAAGGGTGAATGGGTCAGGAATGAGGACTCCAGAACATTGAAGAATGTAAGAAACTGAGCCAGAGAGCTAGGATTAGAGATGAGAAAGGAAGGAGAATTGCAGAGAACAGAGGGAAGAACAAAGGCAAGTTTGTAGTATTCCTGGTTCAGGATGATTTCCCTATACAGTCAACCCTCTATATTTGTGTGCTCTGCACATGTGGATTCAACCAACTGCAGATCAAAAATATTCAAAAACACATGTTACATTGTTACTGATATGTACTGTGTAGTTGGGCCAACAATGGTTGCACATGTACATGGTCTGAACATGTACAGACTTTTTCGTGGTCATTATTCCCTAAACTATTCACTATAAGAACTATTTATATAGCATTTACATTGTATTAGGTATTATAAGTAATCTAGAGATGATTTAAAGTATATGTCAGGATGTGCGCAGGTTATATGCAAATCTATGCCATTTTATATAAGGAACTTCAGTATCTGTAGGCCTTCACCAAGACACATTGTATTAAAATTATCAAAAATCAACAACAAAGACAGAATTCTCAGGTATCTGTAGGGGTCCTAGAACCAATCCTTTGTGGATCCTAAGGGACAAATGTGCTTAGTTAATTCTTTCACAAAAAGCAAAATCTGGTAATTATTGAGATAAAGTTGCACATAGAGAAGAGGCACTGGCATAAGCCTTCTTAGAAAGGAGAAGGAAGTTAAGGTGATATTGAGATATAGATTGCTTTTGTAGCTGTTGTTGTTATAGATAGTCATGTGTTTTCACATAACCCGAAAGAAATACACACAACAAACAACCCTATATCTATTTATTGTTTTAGTATCTCCTCTTCCTGCTAAACTAATTTGGAAAGATTACTTTTCATCCAAGGAACTTTGGAAAGAAAATTGAAATTCCTTAAGAGCCTATAGTTTCCACTACTACTTTTAATGCACATTCAATGTAGGGAAGAGATGTTCAGTAATAGTTCAGCGCCGCCCCCTCCT
>NW_006440619.1:13271-18600 GCF_000325575.1 Pteropus alecto | reverse complement strand
TGTAGGTAACTAAATGCTTTACTCTTGCTGCTTTTGAGATTATCTGTCTTTAACCTTTGTCATTTTAATTATGATGTGTCTTGGTGTGGAGCTCTTTGGGTTCCTCTTTCTTGGGACTTTCTGAGCTTCCTGGGGTTGTATGTCTATTTCTCTCACCACATTACATAAGTTTTCCATCATTATTTCTTAAAATAGCTTTTCCATTTGTTTTCCCTCTCCTCCTTCAGGTACCCCTATTATACAGATGATTTTACACTTATTTTTCTCCCAAAGACTCCTTAAATTATTATTGTAGTCTTGGTTTCTTTTTCCTTGCAGTTCTGATTGGGTGACCTTGGCTTACCCATCCTTTATATCCACTTCTTCCTCCACTGTGTTGATTCCTTCTAATATGCTCTTCATCTCAGATAATGAATTCTTCATTTCTGACTGGTTCTCTTTTATAATTTCCATTTTTGCTTTTATGTTTTTAATCTCTTTGTTAAAGCCTTCACCGAGATCATCTACTGTTCCCCTAAGTTCACTGAGCATCCTTATAACTAGTGTTTTGAACTCTGCATCTGTTAGATTGCTTGACACTATTTTTCCCGGAGTTCTGTTCTATTCTTTTATATTGGTTCTGCTTCTATGTCTTCCCATTTTGTCTGCCTTTCTATATATGTTTCTATATACTAAGCAAAGCTCCTAAGTCTCCCAATCTCATTAGTGTGGCTTTGTGTAGTAGGTGTCCAGTGGCACAGTCTTGAGAAGGGTTCTGTTGCAGGCCAAGTTTAGCCTCAGCCTGTGCCCTTATGGGGCCACCTGGTAAGATTCAGCTAGCAATCCACATATGCAGTGCTTATAATTGCCTCAAGAGGCCATGCTAGAAACCGAGGCAAGCTGCCACTTGTGAGGGCTTGTAGCTGCTCAGCAAGGGGCACAGGACACACAGAGTACACAACTGGATGTGGCTTGGGTAGGGCTGCAAGTTGAAAGAAGTGGAGTTTAAGGGAATCCTCTGGGCAGAGCGACCTCTGTTACCCAGTTTGATGACATCTCAGCTATGGTAGAGCTGAGTTTGCACACTGGGCAGGGCAGAGTGGGGAGCTCAACAGAGGAACAGTGAATACGGCCAGCACTTCTGCTGGGAGAGAGCCTTGCCTCTGGCCCTCGCTCCAACAACTCAGTGTCCCTCTGTAAGTTCCTGGTGGCCCCCAAGAAGACGATCAGGTGCTGGCACTCAGAGCAAGCAAGTCCATCACCATGAAAGAATGGTCATGGACATGGCTCTCTTAAAAGAAACATCTGCACCATTTGGTGACAGACAGAGAGGAAGGGTGTTGAGAGGCTGGGAGAATGAGGTGAAGGGTTAAAGAAGTACAAATTAGTAGTTGATAGATGGTCACGGGGTTGGAGAGCATGCATAGGGAATGCAGTTAGCATTAATATATTGGCTAGGTGGAAAATCAGAGGAGAGAAGGATCAATTGGGGTGATCATTTTTTAAACCATATAAATGTCTAACCAATATACTGTATACTTGAAACTAATCAAAATAAAAAAAAATAAAATAAGCCAGAGAGAAAAAGTTGAAAATCACATGATATCACTTATATGTGGAATATAAACCTAAAAGCAACAAATAAGCAGGATAAATAAACAGAGACTCATGGACACTCATTGTCTAGTGGAGGAGACAAAGAAATAGACCATTTAGAGCAGCATAGAATATAAATGAGAGTAGTGTGATTAAAGTATTATGGCAGAATAGAGGAAAGATATGTCTCAGGGCTTAGCTACACAATGGAGAGAGATGTCAAGGAAGGAAGTCTTTCTAGAGGAGATGAAACCTGAGGTGTCTTAAAGAATAGTAAAAGTTAGCTAGAAATTATTTCTTCTTTTGATCTCTTATAGTTTATCTTGTTAGGTTTTTCTCATTTAACAGATTGTGTCACAGATTTATGAAGTATGTCTTGCCTTCCCTAAGAGATAATAAATATTTTGTTTTTACCCTGTTGTATTATCAATAGTGCTTAGCTCCTTCTTGTGTGCATACATGTTAGGTAATAAACAAATATTTGTTAAGTGAATAAATAAATGAGTGAATAAATAATTATTTTTATTGAGTGTTTATGTGTTTTAACTCATTGAAGACTCATATAAATTCTACAAAGAAGAAACTACCATTATCTCACTTAACAAATGAGAAAATTAAGACAGAAAGAGGATACTCATTATGTAGTAGAAAGAATGAGGAATCAAAGAAATTTGAATTCTGGACTCCAATAGGAACTAGACTAACAGCCATTTGGGGTAAATGGCTTAAGCTTTTTAAGTCCCTTTTTCTCTGATTATGCATCTTAATCAGACTGGACTAAATTAAATAGTGTTTTGCTGGCAAAGATCGGAAATGACTGGCCTGAGAAACAGCTTGTCTTTGGCATTGTAGGACAGCAAGGTTATTTGAATATAACTTTGGGTCATTACTGTCTAATTTTCATATTCCAACTCATTAGGGAGTCAGTCTGCCTTATCCTTCTTCACCCACAGCCAAAGATTTTCAGCTGCTACCAAAAATCTAAGAACCTAAGTGTTACTCAAAAGCTGTCATCACCCAGGCTGTCTGGAGCCTACCCTACAGCCTGGCTCAGGGATTTTGTCCTGGTGGATCTGCGTTTTAAGCATTTGGCCAAGTTTGTTTTCAGGCTAACATAGCAGCTACATTTCTTTAGGTTAAGTACCACAATGAGGCCAAAGCTGAAATCTTGCAAAAATTTTGTGGAGATATTTGTCCAAAGAAGACATAAAACCTAAGGTTTAATAGGATTTTATTTTACATTTATAACTATTTGATCATTGTTTGGTGGTTTGGTGATATACTTGTTTGATTGTTTAGAGTTAGTATAAAAATTCAAATTCCTCTGCCAGACACATCTAGTACTTCACATTCTGCCCACTCATAATCTCGCAAACTCTCCAACATGGGTCCAGAGCTCTTGTTATATTGAGTTTTACATAGAACTCTTGCAGGACATATCCCTCCCTGCTTTTCCTGGATGATTCCTTTGACATTTGACGTCCACCTGCTAACCCTCCAGCAATCCCCCAAAAGCAACTGCTATTAAAAGCTTTACCTGTTAATCCTCTCCTGTATAGTATTTGATCTGCTCCCTACAATATTTGTCCTGTTTGCACATACCAGGGTGCGCCACTAATTGAAGAAGCGCTGGAATTCAGGGCAAGTATTAGCAAAGTTCCCAAGTATCTGAATGCTGAAGTGGAGCATTCAGAAGATAAGCAAACAGGTATAGACAGAGACATTGGAATGTCATTGGCTTTATTATATGAACAGGTGGCTGCCAAATTCATCTAAGCCACTTAGTAATCACCCCTGGTATTGATTTGCTGCTAAATCTTCAGTTGAAAATGTATAGAGCAACCATGGTTTTTAATACCATAATCTTATTTCTTATTGTTCCTTTTTTCACCCAAAATAGAAACTGGTGAATGTTCTGCAAGATGGAAAGGGAAGAAAGTTGGGAAAGACAATCATAGGTAGTAAGTGGAGAGTAGAAAGCAAACCATGGAGAAGGCAAGAAGAAAACTGGACTGTGAATTGAGAGAGATGGGTTCTTCTAGTTACAGCTCTTTCATTAACACGTTCTATGATCTTGCACAAGGCAGACCACAACTCAGAGCTTCCAAATCCTCATTTCAAACATCTCGTCTAGTGCAGAGCTTGTGAATCAAGGAAAATTGAAATTGGACTAAGTATTTACTGATATTAGAAAATTACTGTTAATTTTATTAGGTGTGGTTTTGTGATTATGATTTTTTTCTGTCTTATTGAGACACAATTGACATATAACACTGTATTATTCTAAGGTAATTAAATATATATATGTATATACACATATGTATATGTATACACACACACATATATATGCATATATATACATATATATTTAGAAATGATTATCACAATAAGTTTAGTTAACATTTGTCACCTCACATAGTTACAGCATTATTTCCCTTGTGGTAAGAAATTTGAAGATCTACTCTTGTAGCAATTTTCAAATTTATAAGACGGTATTGTTAACTGTAGTCATCATACTATACATTAGATTCCCAGAACTTATTTGCCTTATAACTGGAGTGTAATTATATTGGGGAAAAAAAAAAAAAAAAACTTAATCTCCTAGAGATACATACTGATCTACTTATGAATGAAATGACAAAATGTCTGAGATTTTCTTTAATCTTTAACTCTTTTTCTCCAACTTGTTTTTTATTTAGGGAGAGGAATGGCAAAAAGAAACAATGCTAAAATGTCGATAATTGTGAAAACTGAGCAATGAAACCACAGGATTTCATAACACTAGTCTCTCTAACTTTGTATATGTTTGAAATTTTCAATGATATAATGTTAAATGTAAAAAGATAAAGCTAGAGTGATGTCAAAAAGATGGCACAGTGAGAGACGTCTCCAGAAACAAAAATAAGCTAAACATCTAAAACTCAACAACAAAAGACACCCAAACTGCACACCAGCATGTCTGAGGGTGGTAGCTGCGAATAAGATCTACCAGAGGTAAAAACTCCCGGGAGTTGGGCAGTAGACTGGGGGAAACAAAAAAGTTGCCTTTCGCAGCCAGAGAAGGTGCAGTGGGTTCCCTGAACAACCCTGCCTGAGAGAGCTGTGAGCTCTATGCAGTGGCAGTGCCAAGAGATCAGGGCAGAAAGCAAAGAAGTGGAGATGGCAGAGAAACAACAGTTGACTATTAGTAGCCATGGTTGCAAAACACGAGGCTGAGCCACAGACCCCATCACCTAACCAAGAGGGCTCAATCACCCGTATCCTCCAAGACTGAATATAGCAGAGCCCCAAGGGAATCTGAGCAAATGCTGTCACAACTGTCGGTAACAATGATGGACTGAGACTGAGGGTAGTGAGCGTGATTCAATATTTTTAAGAAAAAAAAGCATTATTAAGACTTTATATAAAGCAGGGATCCAATAGGCTCAGAAGCCACCTACTGGAAACCAAAAGAAAAACGCCTTTTTTTCAATAGGCTAAAGACAGACCTTTATATAATAAATTGTTCTGGAAAAATACCTGAATACATTTCCATTAATGCCCAAGCAGAGAAATAGTCCATGAAACACTATGAACAACCAAAGTGACAAGCCATCTCAGAAAGAAAGAAAAAACTCTCCAGAAAATAAGCTTAAAGACATAGAAATATGCAACTTAAATGACACATAATTCAGGATGGTACTTCTGAAAAACTCAGTGAGATCTGAAACAAGTCATATCAACAGTTTTAGGAATTGGAAAAAAACAACTAAAT
>NW_006440619.1:3828-8987 GCF_000325575.1 Pteropus alecto | reverse complement strand
AAAAAAAAAAAACCCTCATACAGTGCCGGTGGCACTGCAAGTTGGTACAGCCATTATAGAAAACAGTATGGCATTTCGAAAAAAAAAAAAAAAAAAAAACAAACGAAGAATTGATCTGTCATATGATCCAGCCATCCCTCTACAGGGTATTTACCACAAAGACTTGAAAATCCTTATCCAAAAAGATATTTGCATACTGATGTTCATAGCAGCATTATTCACAGTGGTCAGGACAGGGAAACAACCAAACTGTCCTATGATAGATAATTGGATAAAGAAGCTGTGTATACACTACACAATAGAATATTACTCCGCCATAAGAAGAGATGAAATGCTGCCATTTGCGACAACATGGACGGACTTTGATATAGTCATGCTAAGTAAGCCAGATAGAAGAGATGAAATGCTGCCATTTGCGACAACATGGACGGACTTTGATATAGTCATGCTAAGTGAAGTAAGCCAGATAGAAAATGTTGAAAATCACATGATATCACTTATATGTGGGATATAAACCTAAAAGCAACAAACGAAGAGGACAAACAGAGACTCAGGGACATGGACAATAGATTAGTGGTTACCAGAGGGTGGGGTGTGAGGTAGATGGGGTAAAAGGGTTCAAATATGTTGTGACAGAATGAAATCTAGCTATGGGAGGGGAACACACAATATATATATGCCTTACTGTTAAATTGTGCAACTGAAACTTATTGGATATCATTAACCAATGTTACAAAAATAAAGAAAGAAAGAAATGAATAAGTAATAAATTATATACCAATGGGTATAATAGCCAATGATTGATGGACTCTGGTATTTGGAATTTGGTGTAGTTTCATCAACATGTAGCTACTGGGATAAAACAACTGGCATCTAAGGAAAACAATATATGTTTTTCTCTATGTGTATATTTATATATGCGTATGTGTATTTGTTCTGATTTAGGATTACATATGTTCCGATTTATAAATATTATACTGAAAAAAAAAGATTAAAAACATATTAAATAACAAACCTACTATAATATAAACAAACAAACAAACAAACAAACAAACAAACAATAAATAAGAGCTTGTTCGTTTCAAAGGAAGAGGAGGTAGAACATCAAAAAATGCATGAGGGCCAGGATAATAAAGTTAGCATTAGAGTTATATGTATTCGGTCTGTGTTTATTTTCAGTCATCAAGTTAACTCTATGACCAATATATGAAGATAACTATTACATGAGTAAAATATAGTTTTTGCATGATATTTTATTTGGAGACCGGAGTCAAAGGTATTAACACTTTTTATATGCCATCTAGGCATAATTTCTTTTTAGAAGATAACAGCACTGCTTTACATGTTGGCCAGGCCAGCTCCTGGAAACAGCTGCTTTCCACTTGTCGAATGACAACATCCATTTTGGCAATGTGATCCCATTGGAATGAAGAATGCTAAACCTTAAAGTTGATTAAAATTTACCACCACAGGGACCAGAAGGTGGTGTTGTTATTGACTCAGGGGTAGAAATTGAACAATGAAAGGACAAAATGTGTCCGTG
Organism: Pteropus alecto; assembly: GCF_000325575.1. Classification (NCBI taxonomy): domain Eukaryota; kingdom Metazoa; phylum Chordata; class Mammalia; order Chiroptera; family Pteropodidae; genus Pteropus; species Pteropus alecto. Next base: position 7,444 of record NW_006440619.1, on the reverse strand, counting down.
AGATCATTGCTTAAATGTAAACTCATGACTCAATATCCCATGTTGCCAGTTGGAATAATCAACCCTTACCATGTAAACTTTCAGAATTTGTGATGAACAAATTTTAATATCTTTCCACAGGTGCATCTGGGAATTACTTCTGCTGGAGAGAGCTGCACTGGTTTCTTGGCCCTGAACTCACTCTGGCTAAGTTACTCTCACCACCCGATGACTGTGGGCCAGGCTTGTTTGAGATTGGGCCTTACCAAAGTTGGGCTTGGGGGAAATGGGGTGGAGGAAACAGGTGAAACTGGGCCAGCAAGCTGAGTCAGCCACATGTTTTTTTTTTTTCTTTCTTGCAGCTATTTTAGCAGGTCTCTTAATGTTTGGTATTTGTAAGGGTATGAGATCTTTTAGCTTAATTTGGCATCCTAGTCTTCTTGATCACTATTGACTCTCTTAGCCTATAGTGCATCAGTGTTCCAAGTCTTATTCTCTGATTCTCCAGCTTCCCCAGGCCTGGTTCCCTGCAGAGCTCCCTATGTTTAGTGCAATAGGCAAAAGATATGGCTCTTATAAGTGGGAGAGAATGGGGGCGGAAATGATAATCACTAACTTTTATAAGGCACTGATTCTGCCAAAAATTGACTCATTTGATCTTCACAGCAACCCTATGAAGTAGGAACTATTATTATCCCCATTCTATAGATGAGAAAACTGAGACTTAAAGAGGATAAGTGATGTGGCTAATGTCTCATGGCTCATAGGCTGTAGAGTCAGGATTTGATCCAGGTCGATTTTACACCTAAGCCCATGGTTTTAACTACCTTGTTATATACTGCCTTCTAAAAGATTGCCCACTAAAGTCCTATTTATGGAACCATGCCACAGTTACTCTGGGTGAAGAGATCTCACCAACTTGAATGTACAGGAACTGTGGTTTATTCTTTCGGATGCTGTCACCACCCTTAACCCAGTTCCTTGTACAATACATGTGTTAGTTCATTAGAAGGCATGAGAAGAATAGATTTTTCTCTAAAACATAGATGGGTGACTCTTCTTTTCAGGGACTAAACATTTCTGGAGTTTGAGAGTAATGTGGAGGCTAAAGATGTACTTCACTGTGTGGGATCTCAAGTCATGAGTCAGTGAGTTAGAAGCTACTCCTAATTTGGGGAAAATGTTTACAAACTGGAAAGAGCAATGTTAGTGAAACCTGAAATAGAACCAGAGATGGAATTCCTTTCCTAAAGACTCATTGTTTGCACGGGAGGGGGATTTTGAAAGGGGACATTTCCCCAGGGCTCTAGTAGATAGAATTACTGTAGTGGTTACAGCTATAGAAGTTACAACTATATGATTGCTCAGGGGAAAGCAGGCAAAAGAAAGAAGCAGAGTTGAGTGAAACTCACTGGATAAGTCTTCCTGGAAGAGGTGACTTGAGATGGATATTAAAGTAAAAACAAGAAACACAAAATAAAGGAAAGAAATAGGAAACCAAAACAAGTGTAATCGCATATGCAAAGGATTAGAGCCATGTGTTTGAGATTAGTTTGGCATATTTGATTAGATTATAAAATAAGAAGAGATTAAAAAACAAACAATTATCAAGCACCCACTGTATTACCAAGCACTGAGAATAGAAGGGAGAAGCCAATCTGGTTTCAGGAAGCCTTTGGGGGCCTCCTCATTTAGTGGGTGGGGCCAAGGCAAACATAAAATTTTGTTGTCTATGGGTGTCGTAGTAGAAAAACATAGCAATGTCATGGGACACTGATGGTGAATGACCTGATATCTAGAGAAGTTAGGTAAGAGTCACAGATTGGGGACATTGGAGCTGGGTCCTGAGGGATGGAAGGTTTTGCCAGGAGGAACAGTAGAAGGAGGCGAAGGACATTCCAGGCAGAAGGAACAGTATTTTTGTGAAAGCGCATGTTCTAAAAGATGGGACAATCATCAGTGGGGTGCACTATTGGCACCCAACAGAAGGGGAGTGGACAAGGTGGTTGGGATGAGCTTATTCATGGCTTTATTGGCCAGTCTGAGAATTTTGCACTTTGTTCTGTGAGCACTAGGAAACCATCAAAGGCTCTTATTAAGGCAGAGGAATGACAAACCAGGAAGAAAATTCTTAAGGCACCAGCTGGGAAAGATTGTAGTGGGGAGAGGCTAAAAACAAGTAGACCAATTGGGAGGCCATCACAAAGGTCCTGGTAAGAAGTAGTAAGTTCTCTGGATCAGGGCTGTGGCAGTGAGAGCAGAAAGGAGGAAACTATTCTGAGGATGAGCCAACAGGCAGAAACCACAGGGCTGGGTTTCATGGAGGGTCAAGAAATGGAAAAAGGCATCAATGATCCTCAGATTTATGTTTAAGTCCATGGTGATACTGTTAAATGTAGACAGGAAACACAAGACTATTAGTTGGCAAGGGGATGATTGAAGACAGGTGGCAAGTTCAGCTGGGACAACACTGAGTTGCGGATGCCAGTGGGACTTCCCAGTGGATGTATGCAACAGGAAGGGAGGTGAGAGATGGGGTAGAGTTCAAGTGAGAGATGGGGGCTGAGAAGCTACCAGGGTCCAAGTATTATTAGTTGGCTCTGTGGGACTGAATGGAGTGTCTCTCTTCTCCCATTTACTCCCCTAGGGCAAGGCCGAGGGACAGAGCCAGGTGAGGCATAGCATCAAAAGGGTGAGGTGGTGGGGGACACCAGGCCCAGGTGAGAAGACGTTCTTCTTCTGACCTCTCCCAGAAACCTCATTCCTTCCCTCTAGGATCAGTGCCCTGTTTCCAGGGCCTGTGCTCCAGACAGTGAAGGTAGGTACTCTGTGGGGAAAACTCATGTCCACTCAGGGTCCACAAGCCAAGTAAAGGACAATCACTCAGCTTTTGAATTCTTTACTAGGGGAGTATCTTCTAATGAAATCTAAAAATTTAACCACTGGGGACTTGGTATAGAAAGGACAAATACAAAGGCTCTACAATGGCTGCTGGAGCAGCCAGTACAAACAACGGAATCTTCAGTGCTATGAAGCTGGCAGCACATTCATGACAGCATTTTTAAAGATTCAGTCTGTGCAAACCACAGCCAGTCTCTAAAGAGTTGTAACCAGATCTCATAATCCCATAATCTCATAAATCTATAGCAGCAAGTTAGGCATGAGAGTTTAGTCACACTGAGTGTAGGCAACATTTAGCCAAGATGGTAGGAAATGGCTCTTACTCCCAATCAAAGGTACTGTTTTAACTGAAATTTGTCATAGTCACTATTACCTGAGTTGTGGACATAGAAACGAAGAATGTGCCCCCCCCACACACAAACACACATGCATACACACATATATGTTCACATATCCTTGGTCTTGTTGCTTTAATATCTGCTGTATTTTGCTTTCCAACAAGTCCTGGACTGAGCAAACACTGGGACAGGGTTACAGAGGGTTTAGCACTGGACTCAGGTACTGCAAGTCCTCTTCTCTACCACCTCCTTTCTTTCCTTTAGGAGCAGTACACCTACTTGGGGCCCTCTCCCCAGATGTGTTCTGAGGACGATCCAGAAATTCTGGAAATACTGCCACTGAGAACAGCAGCTTCTCATCCCCCAATGCCACAGATAACCTCATGTTTCCAGCCAGT
>NW_006440619.1:0-3794 GCF_000325575.1 Pteropus alecto | reverse complement strand
GAGGCCCCTCTCACCTTAGGCAGCAGATAGTTGGACTTCGAGTTTGAGGAACCTAGGAGGTGCTACTAAGATTAGCCCTCAGTCCCCAAAGTGCCAAAAGTTAGCTTTCCCAGCTATGAGAGATAACTATAAGGAAGTCAGCTATGTCTTCTCTGAGGTCCTCCAAAGCTTGCAAGGAGACTCCAGGAAACTCCTTAGCCTCTGATGCTTGACCCAGACCTATGGCCCTTAACCTAATCCTATTTTCAGAAGGCTCCATCCAGGATGGCCTTGGTCTCCCAATGATTTTTCTATTAAGTCCCTGAGGTCCCAAAGCCAATCACTGAGAACTCCTCAGGGAGGTAGGACAGAACCCAGTTAACTCCAAGTCTCAAGAACACCTTGCCTTGCATGTGCTTTTATGTATAGTGAGCCAGTCTCCCTGACCTATGGGACCTAATTCTGCTTTCTCTTATGAATCCAGGAAGAGGATGGTTATGGATAGGTGCAGTCTCAAAAAACCTCCAGGTCAGAGCAAATCTGACATGTCAGGTTCTCTAAGTCTGAGGTGCCTTTCCTCCAGTCTCTGCTAAATCCATCTTTAATGCCCCCTTATTTCCAAAGCCCTAAGAAATGAGCTGTTGTGGATGCTGCTGCTCCCCAAATATGAGGGTCTCAGAACTCTGTAATCTCCAGGTTTACAGTTTTCCTGGTTCACAGAGGCAGTTTCCAGGGGGTCTTTGAGGGCTGGCTACTGGGCAGGGCCCTTTCAGCAGGGAGCCCAGCAATAGTTTTGTGGCCCTGACCAACAGAGAATGCCCATGGCCCAGGCCAGAGCCAAGGTAGGATCCGCAAGCTCAATGGAGTTATGCCTGACCCTCCCCAGGAGAGAGGCAGGGGTTCTCTCCCTGAAAGAGGGTAAATTACTTCCCCACTGACACTATAGACTTCTTTTCCCCCTGCTTTCTATGTCCCCTATGAAATCGCCAGTCATGGCTCCCAAGCTTCTGTCAGAGCTAATTATAAGTCTCAGTGTGTTCCTGCAACAAATTGTTATTCAAGATAGGAAGCACAAAACTGTTAGTTTCTGGTTATTCCAGCAGCAACTGGCACTATACTTGAATGGTCTGAAGTCTCAAGAAAGTCAATATCCCAGGGAGCAAGTCCAGTAATGGAGACCTTTGAAACACCCAGGGATAATTTAACAGCCACTCTGGGGCCTTTTATCCTGTACTGCATAACCAGCCCAGGAGATAGGATTTGTAAGAATGAACCTTTTCTCTCTAAGGGAACTTTAGAGCTTATAGAAGGGTTGGGAGCCAGCTCAGGTCAATTTCCACTTATTCTGGGCAAGCCCTGAAGCTAGAATAAAAGAGGCATCCCCAGTTGTATCTGTTGTTAGCTTCAGTGGTTAAGGCTTTTGCCAAAGGGGACAAGTGGTACCACATTGTAAGTACAAATAATCTAGTGCTTAAGGTCCCAGCCTCTGGAGTCAGAAAGACAGGTTTGAGTCCAAACTCTGCCACTTTCTAGCTTTGTGACCCGGGGCAAGCCACTCAACTTCTTTAAGCTTTAGTTTTCTCATGTATAAACTGGAGACTATAGATGTAATTAGCTCACAGGGTTATTGTGAGTATTAAATTAGTCGATGCATGTTAATTCTTTAACGTAGGACTTTAACTAGAGCAAAACTCCAGAAATGGTGCTTCTTGTTGCTATGACATATCTCCTCAGCCTGCTCACTGGGGTATGGTACAGAAAAAAAAAAAAGGCCCAAGGCTAAACATTAAACAGGACACACTGCCTGGCACCTATGCCTCATCAGAACATCCTTGAAAACATTGATTTTCAGATACTGTTAATGATAGACAGGGTCGTTGTTTTCTCTCAAGCTCCATGAGACCCGAGTTGTGGGCACTTCTAGAACTGTGGTGGAATATGTAGAATAGTCATTTATGTGCTTCACTCTCACCCTGCCATCATTAAATTATATCACTTGTAGCCCGCTGGCCTTTCCTAGCACATGTGACCTGAGGTGTGGGTAGGTTTCTCTAGGATTGATAAAACCTGGGATACTTCTTATAAGCACTGTTTTCCAAGTGAGGGTATTAGGAAAGGACAGGTTGATGGTGCAAGCCAAGGATGATTTGGTAACATTTACTGGCCTAGCTGGGCTGATCCTTAAGAAACTGTTTCCGAACTAACTAGACACCCTTAACAATACGGATTCTTTGGCCCATCGTCAAAGACCAAATCAGAGTGTATGGAGTAGAACACAGGGTTAAAGAAACTCCCAAGATGAATCTAATGCATAGCCAGACTTGAGAAGCCAGATTTATCTGAACAAAAATTCTCACATTTCAGTGAACATTGGATTCACTTGATGGGGTAGGACTTATTAAAATGCAGATTCCCAGACTCAGTGCACTAGAACTTCTGTTCTTGTGATCCAGATCTTCTGATCCAGTAGTTCCCAGTAGACCTTGAAAATCTTCTTTCTTTCTTTCTTTGTTTATTCATTCATTCATTCATTCATTCACTCATTCATTTATTATGGTGACATCAGTTAATGAAATCCAGTAAGTTACAAGTGCACAACTCAACAATAACACATACATATATATATTGCATTGTGTGTTCAACGCCCAAAGTTAGTTTTTTCTGTCACCACATATTCGACCCATTTTACCCCATCTACCTCCCCCCTTTCCCCCTCCCTTCCGGTAAACACTAGTCTATTGTCCATGTCTATGAGTCTCTGTTTGTCCTGTTCATTTGTTGCTTTTAGGTTTATATCTCACATATAAGTGATACCATGTTGCTTTCAACTTTTTCAGTCTGACTTATTTTGCTTAACATGATTATCTCGAGATCCATCCATGTCGTTGCAAATGACAGTATTGCATGCATCTTTGTGAATGAATGTTTTCAAAATTTTTGAGTAGATACCTAGAAGAGGGATTGCTGGGTTATATGGTAACTCTATTCTTAATATCTGAGAAACCTCCGTACTGTTTTCCATAGTGACTGTACCGAATTGCAGTCCCACCAGCAGTGTTTGAGGATTCCTTTTCTACACAATCATCCCGGCATTTGTAATTACTTATCTAGTTGATAACATCCATTCTAACAAGTATGAGGTGGTATCTGGTTTTGACTTGCATTTCCTTAATAGTTAGCGACGTTGAGCGTTTTTTCTTACATCTGTTGGATGTCTTCTTGGGGAGAAGTCTCTGTTCAGGTCTTCTGCCCATTTTTTAATTGAATTGTTTGTTTTTTGTTGTTCTTGTTGAGTTGTATGAGTTCTTTATATATTTTGGATATTAGGCCCTTATCGGAGGTGTTGCTTGCTAATGTCTTCTTCCATTCGGATGGTTGTCTCTTTACCTTATTGATGGTTCCTTTTGCTGTGTAGAAAATTTTTAGGTTGATGTAGTCCGATTCTTTTGTTTTTGCTTTTACTTCTGTTGCTTTTGAGGTCAAATTCATTAAATCCTCTTTAAGTCCGAGGTCCACAAGTTTAGTTCCTATGTTTTCTTCTATGCATTTTATTGTTTCAGGTCTTATATTCAGGTCCTTTTTCAATTTCGAGTTAATTTTGATGTGTAGTGATAGACAACAGTCTAGTTTCATTCTTTTGCAGGTGACTTTCCAGTTTTCCCAGCACCATTTATTGAAGAGGCTTTCCTTTCTCCACTGTATGTTTTTGGCTTTTTTGTTGAAAATTATTTGCCCATATAAATACGAGTTTACTTCTGGAATCTCGATTCTGTTCCTTTTGTCTGTGTGTCTGTTTTTCTGTCAATACCATGCCA
>NW_006440618.1:490366-491163 GCF_000325575.1 Pteropus alecto | reverse complement strand
TTTCTATGTGTCAGGAATATTTGCTTCACCTCTTAGCCTTGGCCAGATAGCATAATGTGGAAGGTATCCTGTGTGACCCAGTGGCACACTCTCCCTGATCCCTTATGTCAGGAGCTCTGGACATGACCTTTGTGTGGGCTGTATGTGATTTTCTGTTGTCGCCAAGCCTTTATTGTTGTTAGTAGATCAGTGGGCAGGATTAACATTCAGGCTGACCGTGGGAATTGGCTGCACCCTCAGAATAAGAGTCATTGCGTGGGGCCTGACCCCAATGAGTGGGATTTTCCCTGTCAGGCTTGTGTACTTGTTGTAACCACCCTTTGTGTGTATCACTACTGGAACTAGTCAGGAGTTGCTCCATTGTGGTCTGTTGCCAGCCTCCAGATGCGTTGGTTTTGTGGCCTCCTGGCAAAAGCTACCTCATACGCCCTTTCAAAGAAAGGTCAGCCACTGCTTTTGATTGCTCAGGGCTTCCCAGTGGGGACTACAAAGCAAACTTCTGATGGTTATTGCCTGTCCTGGATCTATAGGTAAGTGGAAGAGACAATGCTATAGGCAGCTGTTGGTTATTCCCTGTCCCTGACCTATGGCAGTCTAGCAGAGGGACCAGTGCTCCTCAAGGCTTAACACTGCCTGTCAGTTGCCTGTAAGTCTCTGAAACTGGATGAGCCTCTGGATAATATGCATGTTGGGTGGTGCAGGGACCCTGGAAGTCTCCTGAGTCTATTGAGTAAATTTCCCTCTGCCACTGCAGTGTCAGTTTACATGCCAACGCTGTCTCTGTGGCTCCTTGTATA
>NW_006440618.1:487329-488882 GCF_000325575.1 Pteropus alecto | reverse complement strand
AACTCTTGAATCCACCAAGGGTCTGCCTGCCGTTGATTTCGGTTCAGTGCCCACCCTGTGCCAGCCAAAGTTTGTTTCCTGTGTAGATTAGAAGATCAGGGGAGGGGAAGGGCAGGGCTGTGGAAGTTCACTGTCAGTGGGGCCCCTAGGGCAATTTTAGGTAGGTTGGGGTGAGGTCTCAGAGAGACAATGGCAGTCAAATCAATTCAGCCTCAGTCTTGCTGCAAATTTGGTAACTGTTCGTGAGTTCCTGAAGAAGACCCAGATCACAGCAAGACCAGCTGCTTTCATATCAGAGCAGGACTCCGATATCTGCCCAAGTTTGTGTTGGCAACAGTGATCTGCCTTACCCTATCTCAGAAATGGGGCTCACAATGCGCCCACTGGGAAATTGGACACTCTGACAACTTTGTTAGAGGAAGGAGAATTTATTGCCAGCGGAGCGCATGGGCTTAACAGCAGAAAAGCACAAGCTCCCCTTGGTTAGATTTCTTATAGCTTATATAACTCTGCAGTGTCCATGCAAGGGGCGTGTGATTCCTTTGTCTGAAGTTCTATGTGTACCTCCTGACTCAAGATGGGAAGGGGAGTTTTGGTTGGGGGCTGTAAGGGAGAAGGAATTCTCAGACCACCAGTCCTATCTATTTACATATGTTTCTCTTGTAGGTGTGACAAGTTTCCAGAAGACCTTTCAGAGATCTATAGGATGTGGTTAATTTACAACTGGCTTAGTCGGTCATTTCTGTAAGCCATTCCTTTTGCATTTCTCAGATGCTTCCTCTCTTATTCCTTCCTTTGAGACTCTAGACATTCTATTTTTATGCTGGAGTCTCACATTCTTTATCTAAAGCTTCTTGGGAGATCTCCTGATAGTGGCAGGTAAAGTATATGTGGACTGCAGCTTGCTGCTATACTATGGCTTCTACCATGCCTTTTAAGCTTTTCATTAGTAGGGGCAGCAGACATAGCCCTATCAGACAGATTCCTAGGGGTAGTAAAACTGCTCCTACTAAGGTTTTAAACCTGCCAAAGGCCGAAAACTATCCCCCCAAAAAGGCTACTGGGATTCTATCCATGCCATACTTGCATATATGCCAGTTTTGTCATCTTTTCGACAAGGTTTTTAATGGTCTATCCCTGGTCATCTATCTGTAGGCAACAGTTGGTGAGATCTGAGTTTTTCACACATGCCTCCTTCTACTGCTAATAGATAGTCAAGTGCCAACCTCTTTTGGTAGATGGCATTTCTCATCTGAGTAAGTTGATGTGCAAGGAGGGTCAGAGCTCTCTCAGTCTCATTGGTAATGATTTCTAAGACTGCCTACAATCAGATAATCCAGTTTAACATGTAAACGGGGGTATGTTAGCCCCAAGATCCAGCTTCTGCCCAAGTGGCAGGCCTATAGTATTGGATTATCTGCTCTGGGTGCTACTCATCATCCTTCTAGTTCCCTATTTGGAGTTCTCTTTTACCTGTTGTAAGGGTTATAAGGCTGGGTAACTGAGCTGTTCCCCTGTTTTTAGAAGTAAAAGAAAAAAGGATGGCTTTATCA
>NW_006440618.1:479116-486730 GCF_000325575.1 Pteropus alecto | reverse complement strand
CGGTATTTGCGGGAGAGGGACTTTTTCCCAAAGAAAGGAGGGAAGAAAACTTAACTAGGTTTACTAAAAAAGATTAAGAACTCTGCAAGAGATGTCCCTTATCATTTCCTGCTAAAAGATTAAGAATTTTACAAGTGATGTCCTATATCATTTCCTTCCTCTTTTGATCAGTCTCATATCTATGAGACCAGCTTAAGATGAAATTGATCGCTTTGTTGCTGTAAGAAAATTCTTCCCTTCGGTTTTGGTTTTGTGTTAGGTATGCAACTGACAACGGACCTACAGGTGGAAGTGCATTGAATGCAGCAACAAGCGATAATTCTTACAAAGATAAACAAAATGAAAATAAGAAATGCTTCCTTTAGCCCAGTGAGACTGGGCAGCCAGGAAGTGAGGGGGGAGAGATCAAGACCAAAATTCCTGTTCTTTGTTTAATATTTGACACATCACGAATTTGTTTTACTTTTTCTTCAATTACTTGTGAGTTCTCAGAGATTAAAATAACATACTCCTTTACATTTTTTACATCCATGGTTATCTCTAAGTAATAGTCTATAGCGGCCCTGTTTTCAAGGATAGCTTCTCTGACCTGTCCTAATTCTTCTCCCATGGCATGGATGGCCTGAGAGGTTGCATTTAAGGCTTTTGCCATGGAGCAGGTTATCCTGTTGACTTCTATATTTAGGGCAATAGTCATAACTAGTACAATAAATAAAGACAAAGCAGTATATTCATCTGGACTAAATAAGTGTAGGTCACTATTACAGCTGGGGTCAAGAGTGAGTTCCCTGCGGTGCTTAGTTGGAGACTTTTGAGGCATAAATACAGTTAGTCTTCCCAGGGAAGAAGGTCCCCCAGTACTGTTAGCAGGAACCTAAGAATAAATAGTTCTTCCATTAATAAGAAGCCATTCAGTGGGTAATTTAACATGTTCATTTGCATAGCTTATAGAAGTAGTGGGGTTGAAGTTCAAGGTCATATTATCTGAGATGTTAAAACATTAGTTAGTACACTTAGTAAATGTTATGCATTTTTCTGCTGGTATTATAATAGAAATTTTTAAAGAAAGCATAGCCTTATCCTTCCTGAGTTTCTGGTGGAGTTCTTTCTGTTTGCGTTGAGAGCTGACGTTCAACAGATTGAGGTGAGTTAGTTGCTCTGTTCATAGGAAACACTGACATAGAGGTAGATTGTCTACAAATGGTTTAGCCTTAGGTTCCCCACAAATGTGCTTTATGTGGAGGGCAAGGGGGCCATCCCCCTTTTTGATTGTATCTCAGTTTTCTAGACGAGGTGCTCTCCGCACTGGACCCTGGTCCTGATGTGTGGCAGAGAACTTCATTGCTAGTCCTGGTCTCACAATGGAAAGGGTAAATTACATTAGGTTGACTATTTATCCCTGTAACTGTGCAGTTAACATTGGAGAGAGGCCCATGGGATGGGTCAGGACAGAGTAGGTAGTTCTAGTATCTAGTAAAAATTCAGTTTTTTTCCTTCTCGCCATGTCGAGGGTGACCTGAGGCTCTACTGTTGTGATCGTGGTGGATTTCTCTAGGACTGGAGCTTTCAAGCACTTGGGCCTCTATTATTGGAGAAGAGAGCAGACTCTTCATGAGAGACTTGCTATGTGGGGTGAGGGCTTATGAAGTCTACCCATCCCCAGCTTCTCAGGGCTGGATGAACACTCACCTTTCCAGTGCCCTTCCTTCTGCAGTTTGCACATTGATTATGCCTCAGTCCCCAAAATGCCATTCATGGCCAATCAAGATCAAGGCCCTCCAGGTCTGCAAGGTTTTTATTGCCTAGGGTCATCTCAAGATGTTATGGCAGCTAAAATTTGCACCTTTTTTGTACTTTGCTTCCTTCTCTGCCCAATCCCAGTTATTGGACACCTTAAAGACCTCTGGCCCCAAGGCAGCCTGTGGGGTTGGGGTGTAGACCCCAACTTTTGGAGCTTCCTTTGCATATTGGGCACAGACCGAGTTATGAAATGTATAGACATTGGGCCAATGTTAGTATATTCTCTAAAAGCCTCAGAAAACTGGTTAAGGCTACATAAAACACAGAAATTATTTTGATTAAGCATGAAATCCTTGTTTTCTATGCAGAAAACTTTTCCATAACATCAGTAGCAGACTGATAGTCTAAGAAACATTAAAACACAACTCTGGTTTTGCATTAGCTTACTTTTGACATTTACATTTCTAATCTTGTTTAGCTTAATCACATAAAATTTCCTCTCAGGATTTCTTTTCACAAACCTACTACTCATCCTTCAGTTTGCCTCTTCTCACTCATTCAGAAATAACCAACTTCAAGACAAACACCTTTCCTTTAATTTCCTTCTAAATAAACCTCCATACTTTATACCTTCTGTTACTTAAAACATACATTTTCCTTTCTATCATAATTAGAATTCTTAACTACCATATTACATATAGCTCACGGACAAATACAGATCAGAGGTCATGTGTATACTCATATTTTTCCATCATCAGTATTTGTAATTCCCTGGGGGTGCATATCTAGTTTCCTCAGGGAGTGATGAAATAGATGGGGTCCCCAGAAAACTCAGGCCCCCCTCAGAGACCAAGGGTGAAGGAGGGGAGAAAACTCCTGATTATTTTGAGATCTCTAGGAGGTGCTCCAATCATTGAGACATCTAATAAATCTGGGTCTTGATAAAAGAGTATGGAAGTTTGTACATAGGAAACTTCTTTCTATTTTTTATATTCTTCCCTTACTGGGAATTGAAACTGATCTGCAGCTGTGAGAGCGCCGAATCTTAACCATTAGACCACCAGTAAACACAATCCTAATTGTGTCTGAATGTGAAATTATGTCACTTATCCCAAGAAGATTGCACCTGTGCCCTGTAGTAGGGTGTTAGTGCTGCCTGGAAAGGGAGAAGGGTGACAGGGGACAGCAGCATGGGTCTGGGAGTTCTCTCCGGGGGCATTAGTGAGTGCCCATTTGATCTTTTTTCAAAGGCCTTCTGTTGTGTAGATTCCCAGAGTAGGGGATCTTGTTCTCCCCACTTTGTGGCTTCATAGAGGGGTTTGGCCACCTGTGTCAAAAGTAATTTGAGCCTGTAATTTTCCTGGGGTCATCTTGACCCCGTAATCCCCTGAGAAGTCTTTCTTAAAATTTTTCAACATACAATTTAAGACGGTTGGCTCAGTGGAACCTCCCCTCATATTTGCCTTCGGGAGCTTTGTAATGGAGGGGGAAAATAGACCTTAAAATTTCAAGAAAATAATTCAACAGAGGGTCCCTATGTCAAAAGGGCCATTTGGAGATAGACAATTCTTAAGCTGAATCAATAATTAATTGTCCCCCCCCACACTCTGTATCAGTGATGCAAAGACAACAAGGATGGGTGCCTCTTCCAGAGAGGAGACCATTCAGGTGTTCCTCTGGCCACGTCCTGAACGAGCTTAGGTGATGCTTGACCATAGCAGACAGCTTTGTGACTTACGATCAGAGACTAGTCCAATGCCGCCCTGGACCATATGCCATACACCATGGAGCTACAGATGAGCCCACTCGGACTCTGTAGCTTTTAGTGGACCTTAAAGGTGCCCAGCCGTGGAGCCACAAATTCGTACCTGACCGAGTCAAGCCGGCCAGACCGCTCATTCACACACCAGGTTACAACATCGCCTCCCTGCTTTTTGGAAGATCCTGACCTTTGTCTTCCCCTGCTGGGAAGACCCTGACCTGTGTCTTCTAACTGAAGACTAGGAGCTCCCTCTACCGGCCATCTATTACCAAAAGAGGGCCAGTTTATGTCACATAGAGTGCGTAGTTTCTATAGGGTGAGTTTAACTCCATAATCTCCTGAATAACCCCTGTCGAAGTTTTTGACCTTTGTGGTCAGGGGATTAGGGTTTCCCTGTGCACCTACCATGCCTCCCATGACAGACAACCACCATGTCACATGGAGGGTTGGGAGATAGGGGCAGGAAAACTTTGGAGAGGACACTACTCTCTTTGCCCATTTCTGGCCGCTCCCCTAGCGGGGATCTTTCAGGCATCTTTTAGCAATTTGTGAGTTGGTATAAACTCCCAACCTAGACCACTGGAATAGACTCTTCACGGAGACCCAGTGACACCGCCTTAAGCCATATGAGGTTCGCCAAGGAACCACGGATTGGTTTAACTTTCACTTCATGGGAAGGCCACGTCTCAATTACTCAGCACTCACTCTCTTTCATACAACCTCCCGCCATTCCTTAACCTGTCCTGTGGAGAGTAAGCAGTTGCTTCTCTTAACTTGTAGAAGATGCTCGGTTACTCTCTGGAGAGGGATCGGCCCTCCCTTCTGCCCAGTGGGGCAGGACCTTAGCTAGCTACATTTTGCCCAATTTTTCCTTATCGTGGCCCTGACGCATCCTAGTTTTCTCATTTCCTCTGTTGTCTGATCCTTGCAGAGACCGATAGATGGGGTTTTCCCTTCTGTCCTGTGAGGCGTCCACATGGTGTAATCTCTGCTGCACACTCAGCAGGCATGTCTATAGGGCATGTCAGGTTTTCCTCAGTAGGGTACCCGAAGTCTGCCAAACGCGGGAACCATTCTTCCCATGCTTCCCAGCCAACGCATCAGAAATCTGTTGCAGGAAGCGACACCGGACAGAGGAAATTGGGTGCTCAGACGACTTTGTTAGAGGAAGGAGAATTTATTGCTGGCGGAGTGTATGGACTTAACAGCATGAAAGCATGACTCCCCTTGGTTAGATTTCTTAAAGCTTATATACCTCTGCAGTGTCCATGCAAGGAGCACGTAATTCCTTTGTCCGAGTTTCTATGTTCACCTCCTGACTCAGGATGGGGAGGAGAAGTTTAAGGTGGGGGCTGCAAGGGAGAAGGAATTCCTGGACCACCAGTCCTATCTATTTACAGATCATTTCTCTTGTAGGTGTGACAAGAGTTTACAGAAGGCCTTTCAGAGATCTATAGGATGTGGTTAACCTATAACTAGCTGAGTCAGTCACTTCTGTAAGCCCTTCTCTTTGCATTTCTCAGATGCCTCCTCTCTTATGCTTGGCATCCATCCAGCAACAAATGCCCTGGGCAATCTGCAGGTTGGGTCGGCCAGTGGATCCCCTTTGACCAGCTCTTCCTAATGGCTCTGTGGGAGGAGTCTGCATAGTCAAGCTGGTGTGGTCTGTAGATTACCCTGTAGGGGGGCCAGACTAAGGCACAATGATAGCTGCCTTTCCAGCCCTCATTCTGATGCCAGGTAATACAGACTTTCTCAGAATGAATCCCACGCAGCTTCTGACCCACTGCCAGTGTCCTGGATGAGTGTCCACAAGTCAGAAAGCCTTTGTGCGGGTCCTACAAAGGAACATCTAGGGGTTCAGTCTTCTTCCTTCTGACTCAGACAGCCGAAGGCCCTCTAGTTGCTACAGTCAGAGTTCTTTGAATCTCCTCTTCCCTAGGCTGGGACCTTGGGCTGGGGAGCCCGCAGATGAGACCAGGAACCCCCTCTCCTTCAGGAGAGCCTTGCTCTCCTTCCCGGTGAACCTCCACAATTCTCGGTGTGAGTCCAGCCCAATTTGCAACTTTACCCCTCCTACCGGCTTTGATGTGGCTCCTTTACTTTGTCAGATGTAGGTGTTATGATCAGCTGGACTTCAAATGATTCTCCATGTTGATTGTTTTATAATTTGGTTGTAATTTCAATGTGGACCTGGGAGGAGATGAACCCTGCTTTTACCTAGTCCAACATCTTCCCAACTCTTCTCCAATTTCTTTTAATAGGTTCTTGTAGTTTTCATTATATAGGTCCTTTACATGTTTTGTTAGATTTATTCCTAGATATTTTATTCTTTTTGTTGCAATTGCAAAAGGAATTATTTTTTCCACTTCTTTTTCTGACACTACATTATTAGAATATAGGAACACTATGCATTTTTTGAACATTGATTTTGTCTCCAGAAACTTTACTGTATTTGCTTATTGTTTCTAGCAGTATTCTTGTGGAATCTTTAGGGTTTTCTATATAGAGAATCATGTCATCTGCAAATAGTGACAGTTTGACTTCTTTGTTTCCTATTCTTTGTTTCCTATATCTTCCTCTTGACTGATTGCACTCGCTAGGACCTCCAATGTTATATTAAATAACAGTAGCAATAGTGGACAGCCTTGTCTTGTTCCTGATCTTAGAGGGAAGGTTTTTAGTATAATGTTGGCTGAGGGCTTGTCATATTGGCCTTTATTATGTTAAGTTACTTTCCTTCTATACCGATTTTGTTAAGTGTTTTGATCATAAATGGATACTGTATCTTGTCAAAGGCTTTTTCTGCATCTATTGATATGATCATATGATTCTTATTTTTTAATTTGTTTACGTGGTATATCACATTAATTGATTCGTGTATGTCGAACCATCCCTGTGTTCCTGGGATAAGCCCACTTGATCGTGGTATATAATCTTTTTAATATGTTGCTGTATTTGGTTCGCTAGTATCTTATTTAGGATTTTTGCATCTGTGTTCATGAAAGATATTGGTCTGTAATTTTCTTTTTTTGTGTGTTATCTTTACCAGGTTTTGGTATCAGGATAATACTGGCCTCATAAAATGAGTTGAGAAGTCTTGCCTCCTCCTTGATTTTTTGAAAGAGTTTAAGGAGAATAGGTATTAAATCTTCTTTGAATGTTTGGTAGAATTCACTGGTGAGGCCATCTGTTCCTGGACTTTTACTTTTTGGTAGATTTTTGATGATTGTTTAAATTTCCATTTAGATTTTCCAGTTCTTGATTCAGTCTAAGAAGATTGTATCTTTCTAAGTACTGGTCCATTTCTTCTAGGTTATTAAATTTGGTGTTTCATGCTTTTTCATAGTATTCTTATATGATTCTTTGTATTTCTGCAATGTCAGTCGTAATTTCCCCTTTCACCCCTGATTTTGTTTATTTGTGTCTTTTCTCTTTTTTCTTTAGTGAGTCTAGCCAGGGACTCTTCAATTTTATTAACCTTCTCAATCAGCTCTTTGTTGCATTCATTTTTTCTATTTTTTTGTTGTTGTTGTTTTCAATTTTATTTAATTCTGCACTAATTTTGATTATTTCTTTTCTTCTGTTGACTTTAGGCTTTATTTGTTCTTCCTTTACTAGCTTTTTAAGATGAAGTGTTAGGTTGTTTATTTGGGCTCATTCTTATTTTTGGAGATAGGCCTGTAATTATATAAACTGTCTTCTTATGACCATTTTTGCCATATCCCAAAGTTTTGATATGTTGTACTATCATTATCACTCATTTCTATGTATCTCTTGATCTCTCTTTTTATTTCTTCTTTGACCCAGTCATTCTTCACTAGCATGTTGTTTAATCTCTATGTATTTGTGGTTCTTCCTGCTTTCTTTTTACAGTTGATCTCTAGTTTCAAAGCATTATGATCAGAGAATATGGTTGATATAATTTCAACCATCTTATATTTGTCGAGGTTGTTTCTGTGTCCTGATATGTGGTCGATTCTTGAAAATGTTCCATGTGCACTAGAGAAGAATGTATAAGCAGCTGTTTAAGAATGGAAGGCTCTGTAAATGTCAGTTATGTCCGGTTGATCTAATGTGTCATTTAAGGACGTCATTTCCTAACTGGTTTT
>NW_006440618.1:467915-478889 GCF_000325575.1 Pteropus alecto | reverse complement strand
TTTTGTTTTTGATCCATTCTGCAACTCTGTGCCTTTTTATTGGTGAGTTCGGTCCATTTACATTTAGGGTGATTATTGAAATATGAGGTCTTTTTATCTTTTACTTTCTGGTAGCTCTGTGTTTCCATTGCTTCCTTGTCCTTATGTTTCTATTTTCTTTATTTTGGTTGGCTTTTGTGGTTTTCCCTCTTTTCCTTCTTGTTTTATGTTATGTACTTCAGTTCTGAATCTTTGGCATGTGGTTATCATTACGAATATGTAAAGGATAGTTATATATACAGTCATCCATATTCTTCTGTGTGTGCCTTATCTCCATTCCCCTTTGTGAATTTGGATCTTTGAATCCTCCCCTTTTCAGTCGTTGTTGTCTCAGGTTGTCCCTATGTATCCTGAACATTCATTACTATCTTGCTATAGCAAATCTCTTCTTATTTTTAAGCTTATAATGCCCTGTTCTTAGTAAGGGTTGCACAACTCTGCTAGTCGCCTTACTCTTAATTATGTATTTTTTTTTCTGTCATTTTGTTTTAGGTGAGCTAATCACTTTCAGTATTTCCTGTAATGCAGGTCTCATAGTGGAGAATTCTCTCAATTTTTGTATGTCTGGAAAGATCTTTATTTCTTCCTCATATCTAAAGAAGAGTTTAGCTGGATATATTATTCTCGGCTGGTAGTTCCTTTCATTTAATAGTTTGAACATTTGATTCCACTCCTTTCTGGCTTGTAAGGTTTGTGCTGAGAAATCCTACAATAATCTAATGGGTTTTCCTTTATAAGTTACCATCTTTTTTTCCCCTGGTTGCTCTGTGAATTCTTTCTTTGTTGTTGATTTTTGATAATTTTAATACAATGTGTCTTGGAGAAGGCCTTTTGGGGTCTAGATAATTGGGTGTTCCGTTGACTTCTTGAAATCCAAGCTCCAGCTCATTCCTTAGATTTGGGAAATTCTCGTTAACTATTTGTCTAAAAATGCTTTCTAGTCCCTGCTCCATTTCCTCTCCTTTGAGAATGTCCATTATTCTTATGTTTCCTCTCCTGACAGTATCAGCTGGTCCTTGTATTTCTCTTTCATTATTTTTCATTCTTCGGTTTCTCTCTTCTTCCTTCTGATTTATTTCTAGATTTCTGTCTTTGATATCACTGATCCTTTCCTCCATTTGGTCTACTCTATTTCCCAAGCTTGCTATTTCATTTTTCATCTCTTGTAGCGAGTTCTTCATCTCCAAAAGTTCCATTTAGTTCTTTCTGAGGGTTTCAATCTTCTTGCTAAAGAACTTGGTCTGCTCATCTAGTCGTTTTTTTTTTAATCCCTGAAATTGTTGACATGAGTTATTTTGTATCTCATTGAGATTTTCAGAAGTACCAGCCTGAATTTTCTGTCATTTAAGTCACATATTTCTATGTCCTTAAGCTTTTTTTCTAGAGATTTTTCTCTTTTTTCTTAGATGCCTTGTCACCTTGGTTGTTCATGGTGTTTAATGGATTATTTCTCTGCCTGGGCATTAATGGAAGTGTATTCTGCTTTTATTTTTCCAGAAAGATTTATTATATAAAGGTCTCTCTTTAACCTGTTGCAAAGAAGGAGGTTTTTTTTTTTTGGTTTCTAGTAGGTGGCATCTAAGCCTCTTGGATCCCTGCTTTATAAAAAGTCTTAATAATGCCTTTTTTTTCTTATAGGTATTTAATCATGCTTGCCACTCTCAGTCTCAGTCCCTGTCAGTGTTAGAGACAGTTTCAATAGCGTTTGCTCCAATTCCCCTGGGGCTCCGCGGTGTTCCATCTTGAAGGGTATGTGGGGAGGGGCCCTCTGAGTGCAGCTCAGCCTCACATTTTGCAACCATGACTAATAATAATCAACTGTTGTTTCTCTGTCATCCCCACTTCTCTGCTCTCTGCCCTGATCCCTGGGCACTGCCACCGGTTGTGAGGAGTTCACAGCTCTCCCAGGCATGGCTGTTCAGGGAACTCACTGTACCTTCTCTCCTCCCCCTTCTCCCCCTCCTCCTGAAGGGGAGCTCTGGCTGTGAGAGGCAGCTTCTTTGTTTCTCTCAGTCTATTGCCCAACTCCCGGGGTTCTGACCTTTGGTAGCTCTTATGCACAGATCCCACATTCAGACATGCTGGTGTGCAGTTTTGGTGCTTTTTTGTTGAGTTTTAGATGTTCAGCTTATTGTTGTTTCAAGAGGAGAAATCTGGGGATGTCTCTCACTCTTCTATGTTTCTTCTTTGGTTTAATTTCTAAAACGATAAATATCCATCGCTATAATCTACATAAACAGGATCTGTGGGCTCCTCAATAATTATTAAGCATACAAAAAAGGCCTGAGACCAAAATCTTTGAGCACTGCTGTTCTATTACAATTAGCAACAAACAAATTTTTTCAGTAGGCTCATTTTATTTTGGCCTGTGTGATATAATCCGTTGGGGCTGGTGGCTTTGTAAGGTATCAATGTCTTGGCTGGACTACATTTCCCAGTATTTTCCTGTGTTTCTGGTCAGGGCTGGCCACAGGAGAGGTTCTCATGCAGTGCTCAGGAGAGAAGAGTGAAGCAGCAGCCATTTATAGCTCACTCACGTCCTTCATCTATTGATTCACCTCATTGGCATGAGGCCACGCCAGGCCAGCTATCGCTCTGCCTTCCCCTGAATCCCTCTTCAGTTTCTCTGACTTATGGGACAGCGGTGTGTTTAGCTCTATGATGAAAGTCCCTGGTTTCTGCAGGACGAGCACACATACCCTCAAAGTCAGAGACAACAAGAATGGAAGTGTGTTGCAATCTGTTCTTGTGGAATCCAGCTTCTGCTTGCTCTCTCCCATGGTATCTCCACCTTCCCTCCCCAGCTGCCTCCCTGTGGACATCAAGCTCCAGCACCAGACATAAAGACAATTGCCTTAGCCAGCTCCTACAACTGCATACAGTCAAGTCTCTGTAACATCCATCTATATATAATCTCCAAATAAAAGACCACAGCCATGACTAGGATCTGACAATAGGTGGGGGAAGAAAACTGTTTACAGAGGCAGAAAGTCATGGACAGTAGTTATTCTGAAGATATAATGACTTCCTCCTCCTCACCGTGAGATTGTGCCTTTTCACATTTGGATCACATGCAAAACTGCATCCGTAAAGATAAGTGTAAAGCAGAGGCCATTTGAAACAATGGCTCAGGTTGTCACATTTGGAAACACTTTTGCTAGCAGGTCATGAAAGTCGATGAACAGACATTTATGGTGTCATTCCATGTGTGCAGGACAGACAGCCTTAGCTGGGGGTAAATTGTTATGTGCATATGTACATTCTGTTTTCCTGTCATTCCTTCCATCACTTTCACGTTTGTTTATCAAGTTCTCGTCAAACTGAATACTCTCCAAGTGATTAGCACTGGGTTAGAGTCTATGGGCAAATACATACACTTCTGTACTTGAGGAATGAATTAGTTATCTATTGCTGCATAACATATTACCCCAAACTTAGCCACTGAAAGCAACAAATATTTATTAACTCACAGAGTTTTAGAGAGTCAGAAATCTTAGAGTGACTTAGTTCAGTCTTTCTGGCTCAGGAGCTCTCACAAGGTTTCAGTCAAGTAGTTCACCAAGGCTGCAATTATCTGGAAGCTTGGCTAGGGCTGAAAGATCTACTTTCAAGAAATAGCCACTTCCAAGTTCACTCACATGGCTATTGATAGAGGCCTCACCTTATAGGATTCTCCACAAGACAGCTGATGCCATAGCAGCTGGCTTCTCTCAGAATAAGAAATAAAAAGGGGTGGAGGAGAGAGAGGCAACCACACTAGTGTCTTTTATAGATTAATCTCAGAAGTAATATGACATCACTCCAGTTGTATTCTAGAATAATCTTAGTCCAATTGTGGGAAAGGACCACATAAGGACATGAATCCCAGAAGATGGGATCATTAGGGACCATCATGGAAGCAAGATATCATAAAGAATTCATTATCTTATGGCCCAGGGAGAGATTAAATAATAAATACACAATCCTCGAGCAAAGCAGTTTATATTTATTCATTCGTTCATTTGATTTCATGGAAGAGTGTTTGATATCAGCTGGGGAAATACTATTATCCCTTTGAGAAATGCTATTATCCCTATTTTGCCAATGAGAAAAATGAAGCAAAAAAGATTCTTGGCTTGCCCAAAGTCACCGGATAATGCTGCAGCTAAAACTGAATCTAGAACTCTTAGTTGACTCAGTTTTCCCTCTGTTTTCTCATTACAGAGTGAGGAAACAAGAATCCAGAATTCAGCTTCCCGTGAGACAGAATATAGAATGGCCAGCAAGCAGAAGATAAGAGAGGGTTTCTGCCTTAAAACAAACTTTCTACATAATCTTCCCCCATTAATTTCAGGTTAGTGGTTTTCAAATAATGCCCCTCTCCCTTCCCTGAACAAGGTTCCCGCTGCTAAAATTAAATGATGCCCCTTTTTTACTAATTTATATGCATGCACAAATATTGGATAGAATAAAATTTTCTCAATTTTGAGTTTTTATATTCTAATTTTTCTTAAAATTTGCAGCACCAATTATACAGTGAAAGCTGGAGAAAAACAAAATGGATGAGGAGCAAATGATTATTAGAAAAACCCCAGCATAGCAGTATGTTTAGTCAAACGCCTTGTGGTATTTTAAATGTATTTTCACATATGCTAGAAATTATTTCATATTGTGCAAATCTATTTTCCTAATTATTCTTTATCCATAAGTTTTATTAAGTAAGTTGATGTTTCAGTGATTTACCCAGGAGTATGTAGACTAGCTGGAGGTCCACTTCCTAAACAAGACCAATACTACTGAAGACGAGACTCATTCTAACTCATCACCTCTCCTTGTCAATTTAATGCTGGTTCTTGGCTTCCATAAAAAATATGTTTTGGAAGAAATATAAAATGTTCTGCCCCTGAAGACTAAAGATCGGGGAAATGTCTGCCAGGCACCCAGTCAACTTAATTATGTAGGACCACTATGATCTCCTCTTAGTGAGACTTCCTAGGTAAAGAAAAAAAGTGCCTCCTGAATATCCTTTATCTTCCTCTTTAACAAAGTCACATGCAAACCAGTCATCCGCGACCCCTTGGAGGCTATTAGCTACTCCAGGCTAGGAATCCTGCATCCTAAGCTTCCCACAATACCTGACACAGAGTACCTGGGCATAGAGAGACAGTAAGTAATTAGCTGTTGAAGTAATGACTGCTTCAGAAGCCTTACAAGGCTTGATCTTCTTCTCCAAGCTTTCTAATTATAGCCTTTATCAATCAGGATTCAACAAGACAAGAAGCCTGCACATGGGTGATTTAAGTGACTATTTTCTCAATTTTATCAAGAATGCTACAAGCTAGTACCATTGTAGATGGAGAAGAGATGAATTCTTTTATTACATATGTTCATTGCTGTAAGGGGTTAGGGCTTTATTTTATCAGGAATCCTTATTGAGAAGGGTTGACTGAGATTTCCAAGCTTATGGTGAGTGTACACATGATGGGTGTAGGCTTTTCAGCTCTGCCTGGGAAGACACAACTAGCTGCGTTTGAGCTCCTTCAATGGCACAAAACCAAAACTCCATGAGAACAGAAAGCAGATTACTAGTTACTAGGGACCAGGGAAAAGAGACTGCAAATGTACATGAGAGATCTTTCTGAGGCAATGGAAATGCTCTAAAATTGGATCATGGTGATAGCTGTAGAACTCTATAAAAATACTAGAAATCATTGAATTATACACTTAAAACAAGTGAATTTTATTGTATGTAAATTATATCTCAAAAAATGTTATTAAAAAAAACTATTTACCCCTAAACATCTACTTTAAGGACAACTAAGGAAACAAGCATGAAAGGAAAAGACTTTACACTGAGATGAACCACAGTCTGATAGGGTCAGAATATCATACCATTGTTAAAATAAGAATAGATAAAGATTTTATCTTGTTAAATAAAAAAAATTTTTAAACTTTCCTTCTCTGATGGTTTCTTTCACACATTCTATAAACCTGTTCAATTAAAATAAAAAATCTCTCTTAAAACTGCATATCCTGTATGTACTATACATCTATTACTTGTCTTAGCCAAGTTTCTCAACTGTCTTCATTTTTAATTCCTATTGGTTTATGCAGTCATCCAAGCAACAAATGTGTAACAAACATCTATCATGTGACCAACAGTTCGGTCAGCACATTTATAAATAAAATACGGTTTAAAAATTCACTCCTGGGTAATGATAACAAAAGTAGCAGAGTAAGGGATGCACTTATTTCACAAAAATTCCTGAATCTCAGTAATGATTGTGGTATTTTAATTCAGCCTATCCCATCATCCATGACCCAGCTGAGCATCAGCCTTGAAAATAAAAATCGACATTCCTAGTACAGGCACCAGATGGAGCAGAATGGACTTTATTTTCAAAAACTTGCTATTATTTGATCTGATTGTGGTCATTATTCTGGCTGCCTGAAAAACACACAAAAGGCTTGGATTTCTGGCATAATGCTAAAGCTGCTACTTAGAAGCCATTTGTCAAAAACCATTATAGGAAAGTGTTAGTCACTGATGCATAAGGCAATGGATAATAGTACACAATAGATTAGCCAAAAAGGTCGGGGTAAATACCAGGGAATAAAGAACTTTGGCAAATAAGAGCTTTGAAAAGCTCCCACATAATACTTTGAAACCTAGAAAGCCACACACATGCCCACAGTTGAGCACATGCTCAGGAAAGGCCTCAAAAATCTATAACCTTTTACCTCTAGCTGAACTTGAGGGTTTTTGAAAGCAGAAAATTAAAGCTAAGGCAGAGTTGCAAACTGCCTAGTTGAGTGCTTCTGGTATATCCCAACACACACACACACACACACACACACACACACACACACACACACACACACACCCCTCCCTTTTGGCAAAGACTTTGAGATTTTTTTGTTCCCAGCAATTTAAAGAATCTTTGTTGAATCATTAGCTAACGAGTAAGCTAATGGAACAGAATGGCCACACATGACAAAGAAACATGACCATATGCAACAAACTTTACAAAATTAGTTCAGAAAAATCACTAAACAAGCAAACAACAATTACTACAAGAAGCGAACACGACAAACCTTAAGGAAGGAGGAGAACTGAGCATTGCAACATTGTAATATATAAAATGTTGAATTTTCAACAAAAAATTATGAGGTATGCAAAGACACAAGAAAAGTATAGATTGTCCACATCAAAAATGGCAATCCCAGAATAAAGCTCAGGTGTTGGACTTACTAGACAAAGACTTTAAATCAGCTATTTTAAGTATTTTCAAATAAATAAAAGAAATTCTATGTAAAAACCAAAGAAAAACATGAAAATAATATCTCATAAAATAAAGAATATGAATAAGAAATAAATTATAAAGAGAAGCCAACTAGAAATTCTGGATTTGAAATGTACAATAATTGAAATTTAAAAAATTCATTCAATAACAAATTTGAGCAAGAAGAAAAAAAATCCATGAACTTGAATATAGGACAAATAAAAATACTCAGTCTGAGGAACAGCATAAAAGAAAATTGAAGAAAAATTAGCAAAACCTCAGATACCTGTGAGACATCATCAGGCATACAAATATATGCATATAGAGATTTCCAGGAAAAGAGAGAAAGAGACAGAAAGAATATTGGGAGAAATAATGGCTGAAATTTTCCTAAATTTGATGAAATACATGTATCTACATAACCAAGGATCTCAACAAGATCCAAATAGGATAAAACCAAAAGATAGGGAATATTGAAAGCAGAAAGAAAGAACTGACAGATCCTTACTAAAGTTAACAGCTGATTTATCATCAGAAACCATAAAAGTCAGAAGATAGTGAAATGTTGTATTCAAAGCACTGAAATTAAAAAACTGAAAAGCAACAATTTTATATTCAGCAAAACTATCCTTCGAAAATGAAGATTTCTAGTTTTTGATTTTATATAGAGAGAATTTCATAACTATCACTCATATTCTCTCAAAAGGAAACTAAAAATAGCTACTCTTAGATCCATCAGAAAATCGAGGTCACATGGCAAACCACTGCTTAAATAATTTGATGAAATGGGCAGACAGATACAGAGAATCACAGCTTATTATAACAGAAATCTCAGGGGCAGATACCTTCACAGGAACCAGCAGCAGAGTAAGATTTAAACTCTAATTGATGAATTTCTGAATTTTAGTTTGGACAAATTTGAGAGTTAAAAATTCCAAGGGGATCTCGACTTTGGAAAACTACATTTTTATTAGCTTTATCTCCAGGATCCATCCCAGGTTCTCCAGTGAAGATCGGAGAAAAATCACCTGATGCTTATGGCAAGAGGAAGGAAAAGTCGCCATTTTGAAATACATGCAGAGCATTCTGTTCTGCTTTACAGAGACTGCACTCAAGAAAAAGTATTTTACCAAAGCCTACCTGAAGGAATTTACCATAGCCTAACCACCTATGGAAATTAAACAAACAAACTAACTAACTAACTAAGTAACTAATTAACTAACTAACTAATTTCAGTCTTTATAACCTGCTTGTCTCATCTAAAAGAGGAAAACTCTAAGGAATATTTGTGAAGGTCACAGCCCAGGGCCACAAACTCGCTAAAAGACTGAGACGTAATGATAGAATTATAAAATGCTTTGTCTCTCTCACATCATGTGTCACATCAACAGAGCTCTTGTATAATAATAGAGGAATACGAAAGAAAGAATTGCATATATCAGACTTCATTTATAGTCTCTATGGAAAACCCACATACACAGGGAACACAACAAGGACACCAGAGGAACTTATAACCTCTGATAGCTGCAGCAACAGCAAACAGTAAACGTAACCTAACTCCTAATCAGATAAACAAAAACCTCACACTAAAGGCCTATTTATCTTCATTCCTTTTACCCAGTACAACATGTCTAGCATTTGGCAAAATATTAAAAGGCAAACTAAAAGACAAAAAACACAGTTTGGGGTGATAGAGCAAGCATCAGAACTAGATTCAGACATGGTAGAGATGTTGGAATTACTAGACTGGAAATTTAAAACGACTATGATTAAGATAATCAGAGCTCTCATGAAAAAAAAGTGGATAACATGCAAAGATAGATGGATAGTGTAAGTAGAGAGATGAATACTCTAAGAATTTTTTTTTAAATAGTAGAAAACAAAAACAACAGTATAACAAAAATGAATGCTTTTGATTGACTGACCAGTAGACTGGGAAGACTAGCTGAGGAGGAAAGAATAAGTAAGCTTAGAATGCAAGTATTGCTAAATACCGTTAGACCTCCAGGTTAAAGATGATTCAGCTTTAAGGTGTTACTCCTTTAAAAGTACAGAAAATATCCAGTTCCAAAAAAAAAACATCTTTTCAGCTGTAGACTTAGGGGAAACCTGGCAGCCCCTCTAGAGATGTCAGGTTTCTTTTTTTATCTAGAAATGGCTTCAAGTAGAAGCTGATAATGTGTAGGCACTTTGCAAATTCATATTCAATAAATTAATAAAATTGTGACTTTCTGAGAATTGAACATTGATTCCCTACCCTATTTAAAGAGAGAATCATTACCTGATGTTGTGTATTAATTCATCTGAAAAGATTTTTTAAGACATATTTTTATGATTTGTTTCCATCCCAGTCCATCATGTCTTTTACACCAAAAGTGGTCTATAGGGCATTATATGCAAGGCTGGATAAACATTCAAAAATCATTTAATATAATCCACAACATCAATAGGCTAACAAACAAAAATCATATGATTTTATCTGTAATTGCAGAAAAAAATATTTGAAAAAATCCAACACCTACTTAGGATAAAAACTCCCATCAAACTAGTAGAGGGGAACTTCCTTACTTTGATTAAAAAAGAAAAATCTACCAGAAAAGAAGCTACAGCTAAAACTACACTTCATGATGAGAATGCTTTCCTACTAAGATTATAAATAAGACAAAGATGTCCCCTCTCACCACTCTTATCCAATATTGCACTAGTTATCCTAATTCAATAAGACAAGAAAAGAAAATAAGATGAATACAGGTTAACGAGGAAGAAATAAAACTGCATTTGTTTATGAATGACATGATTGCTTATATAGAAAATTCCAAAGAGCCAACACAAAATCTCCTGGAACTCAAAAGCAACTATAGCAAGTTTGCAAAATACAAAGTTGACATAAAAAAAATTAATTAATTAAGTCAGTGCTTTCTTACAAAGCAATAATAAACATTGGAATTTGAAGTTAAAAACACAATGCCATTTTCATTATCATCTAAAAAAATGAAATACTTAGGTATAAATCTAACAAAATATGTATAAGATCAATATGAGAAAAACAGCAAAATTATGATAAAAGAATAGTCTACAACAAATTGTACTGGAACAACGAGACATCCACATACAAAATTCATCATTGTCATCTGGACACAGATCTTATACCTTTCACAAAAAATAATTCAAAATGGATCATAAACCTAAAAGTAAAAATCAAAATTATAAATTTCTAGAAGATAACATAGAAAAAAATCTAGGAGACTCTGGGTTTGGCTTTTAAGATATCACACCAAAAACACAATCCATGTAGAGAATAAATTGGTAAGTTGGACTTTAGTAAAATTTAAAACCTCATTCTGAGAGAGACACTGGTAAGACAACGAAAAGACAAGCCACAGACTGGGAGAAATGCTTTTGCAAAAATACATACGTTAAAAGACTGGTACCCAAAATATACAAAGAACTCTTAAAACTCAACAATAAGACTATAAGCACCCCAATGTTGGGCCAAAAAAGTGGACCAAAAATCTGAAAAGATACTTCAACAAAGAAGATACACAGCTAGCAAATAAGCATATGAAAAGATGTATAACAGCATATGTCATTAGGAAACTGCAAATTAAAACAACAATGAGATATCACTATAGACCAGTAGAATGGCTAACATTCAAAACAGACAACACCAAAT
>NW_006440618.1:466275-467878 GCF_000325575.1 Pteropus alecto | reverse complement strand
ACATTCATAGCTATATTTGTAATTCCCAAACCTTGGAAGGAACCTAGATGTCCTGCAATAGGTGAATGAATAAACAAACTGTGGCACATTCATCAATAAAATATTATTTATTTATTAATATCATTATTTATTAATATTATCATTTATTAATATCCATAAAATATTATTGATGAATGTAAAAAGAAATGAGCTATCAAGCCATGAAAAGACACGGAGGAAACTTAAATGCATTTTTCTAAGGGAAAGAAGCCAATCTGAAAAGACCACATATTGTATGATTCCAACTACATGACATTATGGGAAAACCATGGAGACACTAAAAAGGTCAATGATTTGCAGGGATGTAGGAGGAGAAAGTCAAGGATGAATAGGTGCAGTACAGAGGATTTTTAATTATTCTGTGTGATACTGTAATGGTGGATACATATCATTACACATTTGTCAAAAACTCATAGAATGTACAACAGAAAGAATAAACCTAATCTAAACTATCAACGTTACATAATAATAATGTATAACATTGGTTCATCAATTGTAACAAATGTACCACAATAATCCAAGATGATAATAATAGGGGGAATCTGTGTGGGAGGGGTAAATAGAACATCTCTGTACTTCCCATTCAATTTTCTATAAACCTAAAACTGCACAAAAAAAAATGAAGTCTATTAATTTTTTAAATGACAGAGAAATTAAGGCATTCCAAAATAAACAAAAATTGAGTTTGCCACTAGTAGACCTGTTTGACAATAAATGCTAAAAGAATCTTTCAGGCCGAAATAAATGACACTAAGCAGTAACTCAAATATTCATGAAGAAATAAAGAACATTGATAAAGGTAACTACATAGATAAATATAAATGACAGTATTAATGTATTTTTTGTTCTCTTTTTTTCTGAGTTATTTAAAAGACAACTGCATAATGGAATAACTATAAAAATATGTTGTTGGGCACACAATGTATAAAGATGTAATTTGTGAGAATAACAACATAAAGGGGCAGGGAATGGAGCTATATAGGAGCTAAATTTTTATATATTACTGAAATTAAGTTATTAATCTAAAATAGATTATTATAAATTAAAATGTTAACTGTAATCCCCAGGGAAACCACTAAAAAGTAAATAATACTTAGCAAAAGAAGTGACAGGATTTAAAATGACACACTAGAAAATGTCTATTTAACAGAAAAAAAAAAAGCAATAGTGGAGAAAACAAGGAACAAAAAAATATAAAACAGAAAACAAAACTTGGCAGAAGTTCTTCCTTATTTGTAATTACATTAAATGTAAATGGATTAAACTCTAGTATTAAAAGGCATAAATTGGCAAAAAAAATTAAGTTTTAACTATATACTATCTAAAAGAGACTCAATTTTTTATAACTATATTTATTTATTTTTAATAATTTTACTAGAATATCGACATATAAAAATTATATATTTTTAAAGTATACAACTTGATACACACACACACACACACACACACACACAAACACACACACATTGTTAAATGATAACCACCTTCCATCCATCCATCCAACTAACATATATACATATATCACCTGTACATAGTTACCATCTGGGGGGCCTCTGTGTGTGCA
>NW_006440618.1:461413-466191 GCF_000325575.1 Pteropus alecto | reverse complement strand
TAATTTAAGATCTATCTTTTTAGCAACTCTCAAGCACAAAATACAATATTATTAACTGTAGTCACCATGTTGTACATTAGATCCCTGAAACTTATTCTTCTTATCACTGAAAGTTTATACCTTTAACCAAACTCTCTCCCATCCCACTCCCTGGTAACTGTGTGTAGTATAAACCCTGAGAGTTGTTGTTGTTGTTTTTTTGTTTGTTTGTTTGTTTGTTTAACGCAAGTGCTTGACTTACACTTTAATTATCAAGGCATCTACTTCAAAGAGTCATCCACTTCAAATATGGCTCTCAAAGAAACACATTGCCAAGCCACACAACTAGATAAAGAGTCTCACTGCCCCCTGCCCCTCAAGCTCCTTTGCTTTAGAGATCTTAGTCGATTCTTCTAATTAACCATTTGAATGGCTTGTTTTTCTCTTCCTGTCCTTTAAATTATTTCTCCTATGTTTTAAATTCACTGGTAAAGATTACATCCCCACACTCTGCCCCACACTCCACCCCATTAGATCTCCACACTCCACCTCAATAAAAGCAGTACTTTAAGCCTCTTCTCTTCCCCTCTACCCTTCTTTTTTTCTCTCTCTCTGTGACCTTGCTATGGGCACCCAAGTTTACCATGTACTTCCAGGACTGTTAAATAATAAACCCTGTCTCTTTCAAACTTTCCTCATGATTATTGCTGAAGGGCATCTTGAAAACATAATGATAATCACAAGGGCTAGTTAAGCCAAAGTATTGGTTTTCTGAGACTGGCACAGACTACCATGGTTCTACTCTCTGGTTCTATATGTTTGAGTTTTTTAGATTCCACCTGTGAGATTAGGTATATAGTAACATTAACAGGTATATAGTAACATTTCACTGTGGTTTTGATTTGCGTTTCTGTGATAATTGGTACCTTGTCATGTACTTGTTGGTCATCTGAATTTTTTTTTGGAAAAATGTTCAGGTACTCTGCCTATTTTTAAATCAATTTTTTTTGCTTTTTTTTTTTTTTGCTATTGAGTTATATGTGTTCCATATATGTTTTGAATATTAACCCCTTATCATATATATGGTTTGCAAAAATTTTCTCCCATTCTATACATTGCCTTTTTCTTTTGTTGACTGTTTCATTTGCTATGTAAAGATTTTAGTTTAATGCAATCCTACTTGTTTATTTTTGCTTTTGTTGCCTATAATTTTGGTATCTTATCCAAAAAAGTTATTACCAAACCAATGTTAAAAAGCTTTTTCCCTATGCTTTCTTCTAGGAGTTTTGTGGTTTCAGATCTTACATTTAAGTCTTTTATCTATTTTGAGTTGATTTTTTAATATAGTGTAAGATAAGAGAGTTCTTTTGCATGTAGATATTCACTTTCTACAACACCACTTATTGAAGGGACTATTCATTCCCTACTGTGTATTTTTGCCACCCTTGTCATAGATTAGTTGACCATATATGTGAGGATTTATTTCTGGACTCTCTATTATCTTCCATTGGTCATTGGTCTACGTGTCTGTTTTTATGCCAATGCCATACTGTTTGATTACTAGAGCTTTGTCAGATAGTTTGAAATAAGGATGTCTCCAGCTTTCTTCTTCTTACTCAAGATTGCTTTGGCTATTCAGGGTCTTTTGTTCTTCCATACAACTTTTAGGATTGTTTGTTCTATTTTTGTGGAAAATACCATAGGAGTTTTGATAGGTATTTCATTGACTCTGTAGATCATTTTGGGTAGCAAGACTCTTAGAATATTAAATTTTCCATTCTAAGAACATGGGCTATCATTCTACTTATTATGTCTTCTTCAATTTCTTTTATCATTGTTTTGTACTTTTCAGTGTACAGATCTTTAACATTCTTGGTTAAATTTATTCCTAAATATTTTTTTTATACTATTGTGAATGTGACGGTTTCCTTCATTTCTTTTTGGTTAGTTTGTTGTAAGTGTATAGAAATGCAACTCAGTTTTGTACATTTACTTTGTATACTGAAACTTCATTTAATTCATTTATTCTAACAGTTCTTGGTGGAGTCTTTAGTTTTTCCTATATATAAAATCATATCTTCAAACAGAGATAATTTAACTTTTTTCTGTCCAATTTGAACACTCTTTATTTCTTTTTCTTGCCTAATTGGTTTGGCTAGGACCTCCAGCACTGTATTGAATAGAGTGGTGAGAGTGGGCCTACTGTCTTTTTCCTGATCATAGAGAAAAGGCTTTCAGCTATTCACCGCTAAATATGATGCAAGCTGTGGGCTTGTCATATATTCCCTTTATTATGTTGAGTACATTCATTCTATAGCTAGTTTTTTGAGGGCTTTTATCAGAAAAGAATGCTGGACTTTTGTCAAATGCTTTTTCTGCATTGATTGAGATTATTGTATGGTTTTTATCCTTCATTTTGTTAATGCGGCATATCATGTTTACAGATTCGCATATGTCAAAGCATCCTTGCATCACAGTGATGAATCCCATATGATTATGGTGTATGACCCTTTTAATGTGCTGTTTAATTTGGTTTACTGGTATTTTGTTGAAGATTTTTATAACTATGTTCATCAAGGATATTGGCCTATAGTTTTCTTTTCTTATAATGTCTTTATCTGGCTTTGATATCAGGGTAATGCTAGCCTGGACTTTGGAAATGTTCCCCTCACTTCAATTATATGAAAGAGTTTGAGAAGAATTGGTGTTAATTCTTTTTTAAATGTTTGGAAGAATTCACTCATGAAGCCATCTGTTCTTGGCCTTTTCTTTGTTTAGATATTTTTTATTATTATTGCTTAATTGTTATTATCTATTTAGATTTTCTGTTTCTGTATGATTTAGTCTCGGTAGGTTGTATATTTCTAGTATTCTATTCATTTCTTCTAGGTTATCCAATTTGTTGGTATATAGTTATTCATAATAGTCTCATAATTCTTTGTATCTTTTAGTATCAGGTATATTTCCTCTTTCATTTATAATTTTCAATACTTGGGTCTCCTCTTTTTTTCTGGGTTAGTCTAGCTAAAGTTTTGTTAATTTTGCTTATTATTTTGAAAAACAACTTAGTTTTATTGATTTTTTCTATTGTCTTTCTCATCTCTATTTCATTTATTTTTGCTCTAATTTTTATTCTTTCTGCCACTCTGCTAACTTCTGGCTTAGTTTGTTATTCTTTCTCTAATTCCTTGAAGTGTGATGTTAAGTTGTTTCAGTTTCTTCTTTCTTTTTCTTACTGGAGGCATTTATTGCTATTAACTTCTCTCTTAGAATTGCTTTTGCTATATCCCATAATTCCTTCCTATTTATATTTTGTGTATCTATTAGAGTTTTTTTTCTTTGTGGTTACTGTGAAGCTTACATAAAATATCTTATGGATATAACAATATATTTAAGCTAGTAACAATTTACCTTCAATTGCATACAAAAGCTCTACACTTTTACTTGTCCTCTCCCCACCTTTTTACATTAGGGGTCCCTATTCCTTGGGCCACAGACTGGTACCAGTCCGTGGCTTGTTAGGAACTGGGGGTCATAGCAGGAGGTGAGCAGCAGGCGAGCAAGCAAAGCTTCTTTTGTATTTGCAGCCACTCCCCAGCACTAACCTTCACCACTTCAGCTCCACCTCAGATCATCAGGCATTAGGATTCTCATAGGAACACTGATCCCTGGTGCCAAAAAGGTTGGGAACTGCTGTTTTACGTTAGTGATGTCATACTTTATATTTTTTATATTGTGTATCCATTAATAAATTGCTGTAGCTATAGTTATTTTTAATACTAATGTCTTTTGACTTTTATACTAGAGATATAAGTGATTTACACATTACCATTACAGAGTTAGGGTATTCTGAATTTGACTATATATTTATCTTTACCAGCGAGTTTTTTACTGTGTATGTTTTCATTTTGTTACTTAACATCTTTTCATTTCAACTTGAAGAACTCTGGCATTTCTTGTAAGTAAAGTCTAGCAGTGATGAACTACCTTAGCCTTTGTTTGTCTAGGAATGTCTTTAGTTCTCATTTATTTATGAAGGATTGTTTTTGCTAGCTATAGTATTTTTAGCTTGCATAATTTTCTTTCAGCACTTTAAAAATATCATTCCATTCCCTCCTAGCTTGCAAGATATCTGCTAAGAACTCCACTGGTGTGGGGGGTGTGGTGAGGGGGAGTTCATTGCATGTGATTTTGAGTCATTTTTCTCTTGATGCTTTCAAAATTCTGTCTTTGACTTTTAATATTTTGATTATAATGTGTCCCATGTAACTTTTTTGTTGTTGACCCTTTGACCTTCATGTCCTAGATGTCCATATCTCTTCCAAGATTTGAGATGTTTTCAGCTATTATTTCTTTAAATAAGCTTTCTGCCCCTATTTCTCTCTCTCTCTCTCTTTTTTTTTTTTCCTTCTGAGACATCCATGATGTGAATGTTCATTGGCTTGGAGGGAGGGTGTCCCATAATTCATGTATGCTTTGTTCATTCTTTTTTATTCTTTTTTCTTTTTATTTCTCTAACTGGCTAACTTCAAATGGCCTGTCTTTGAGTTTGCTATTCTCTCTTCTACAGGATTGACTATATAGTTAAAGCTCTCTGTTGAATTTTTTAATTTTGTCATTGTACTTTTCAGACCCCAGATTTCTGTTTCTTTGGTTGGTTGATTGGTTTTTCATGGTTTCTATTTCTTTATTAAACTTCTTATTTCGTTCGTCTTCTTATTTGGATCCTAAAGCTCCCATAAAGTCACTTCTGAACATAGGTGGCTACCAAATTATTGTTGCTGAGGGAGGACACAAGC
>NW_006440618.1:454926-461367 GCF_000325575.1 Pteropus alecto | reverse complement strand
AAAAGACTCACTTTAGATTTAAAGGTAGGTTGCAAGTAAAATAATAGAAATATTTCATGCAAACTGTAATCAAAGGAGAGCTGGAGTGTCTACTCATATCAGACAAAATAGAGTTCAAAACAAAATTCTTAGAAGATGCAAAAAGGTACATTATCTAATGATAAAAGGGTTAATTCACCAAGAAGATATAACAAATATAGACATATGTAAACCTAACAACAGAGCCTCAAAATATATGAAGCAAAAACTGATAAAATTGAAGAAAAAATAGACAATTTATTATTAATAGTTGAAGAATTCAATGCCCACTTTCAATATTGGCTAGAACAACTAGACAAAAGATCAATGAGGAAATAAAGAACTTTAACAACAATACAAATCAACTAGACATAACAGACATCTATAGAATACTCCACTCAACAAAAAAATTAATACATATTCTTCTCAAGTGGACCATTCTCCAGGAGAGAGTGTATGGTAGTCTACAAAATCTTACCAAATTAAAAAATATTGAAAACATATAAACTATGTTCTCCAACAACAATGGAATGAAATTAGGAATCATTGATAGAACAAAATTTGGTAATTTTACAAATAGTGGAAATTAAACACATCTAAATAATCAAGTCAAGGAACATTACAAAGAAAATTAGAAAACATTTTGAGGTGAATGAAAATAAAAACACAACATACCAAAACACACTGGACATAGCAAATGGCATACCTGCTCATAAATTTGTAACTGCAAATGCCTACATTAAAAAAAAGATTTCAAATACATAACCTGTCTTTCCATTTTAAGACACTAGAAAATGAAGAGCAAACTAAACCCAAAGCAAGAAGAAAAGAAATAAACATTATAGAGATAAATGAAACAAACAACAAAGAAAATCAATAAAATTAAATGTTGGTTCTTTGAAAAAAGCAACAAACTTTATAAAATTTTAGCTAGACTGACCAAGAAAAAAAGAGAGTAGACTCAAATTGCTAAAATCAGTAATGAAGGAGGGGATGTTACTACTGACCTTGCAGAAATAAAAAGTGTATATGAGAATACTATAAATAATTATGTACTAACAAATTAGATAATTTAGATGAAATGAACGAATTTCTAGAAATGCACAAACTATCAAAACTGACTCAGCAAGAAATAGAAAGTCTGAATATACTTATAATGAATAAATTGATTAGCAATCCAAAAACTTCCAATAAAGAAAAGCCTAGGATCAAATGGTTTCACTGGTGAATTCTGCTAAATTTTTAAAGATTTAATACCAACCCTTCTCAACTCTTTCAAAACAATAGAAGAGAGAACACTTCTTTACTCATTCTGAGGTCAGCATTATCATGATAACAAAACTAAAAGGAGGTTAATTAGGTTGCATTTAAATTTCAGTACTTTCCCTTCCAAAAATAAATTGCTCTAAGATCATCAATTGTATGTTTATTGTAGAATTTTATAAATAAATTTTAGTTTTTCTCTTACTTGAGCTCTTGAGGATGCATGGCCATATTGACAACATGTTTCTATTTATCCTCTTGACTATCTAGACATTTCTCTTCAAACGCCTTCATGAGTCCTCTTTTCACCTACCCTTAGGAAAGTGATCTTATGTTCTCACTCTCTAATGTCTCCCTGAACACAATCATCCATTCTTTGGTTTAATTACCAACTCTCTCATGTTTCTCTCATGTCATGTCAACTGTCCCTCAATAAATACACAGAATAAAGAAAAAATCACGAATATAAGCATGAGAGACCCTGTTAAATGCAAGAAAGCATTTTCTCAGAGCAGAATTGGTTTAGGAGCAGAGTGACTATATGACAAGGGTTGTGCAGACTTGTTTGCCGAAGGTTCTGATTAGCAGGGCAAGTTTTAAGCCATCCTGGAGGACTGATGTTGTGTTCTTCCCAGAGGTGGTGGTAAGGCTTGTGGGGAAGTTTGAGTCAATTACCCAATCCTGAACCTCTCTGGTATTTTGATAAACATTACAGGCCTGAGGTTTTTCTTTCCAAAAGATTGCACCAACTTCTCCAGGCATGTAAGAAATATCATTAAGATGAGTCATCATGAATACTTCTTGTCATCAAAAAAAAAATGTGGATGATAATCTTATAAAGGTGGCATGTTATGAGGTAAAGGGAAAGTATTTTTTGTAAAAAAAATAAAATAAAATATTGTCCTAAAATTCTATAAATTCAAATACAGCTGGGACTCTATTTTCATAGCAGTTTGAGTTTCCCTCCAGGAATAAGCAAGGAGTGACCCTTCTGCTTTGTCTCAAAGAAGCTGCATGGCTACATTTTTTTTTTCTCTGAAGAGAAAAAACAAAAAAACAAACAAAAAAAAAACATGAAAAACCCAGGTGAGCTCATGGCCTCTATGGATGTTCTGCCCTGACTCCTCTTCAAGTCTATATTTAGCATGATCTAATTGAGTGAGATCAAATACTCCATAAATTCAGCCCAGAGTATCAGCCACGATTTACTTCCAAAAGCAGTGATAAATCTCTGTGTTGAAATCGTATTACTTGCTGCTGGATAGTTTCCTGGTCCATTTGTGTATGCCTCAAAGCTGTAAAGATATAGGATAAAAGTGGACAAAAGATATCTATAGCTATAGATTTATCTGCTCCACTGATTTCATCCCAAAGAAAAATATTAATCCCTTTAAAGTATTATTATTATTTATGGTCATTTGTTCAAGGAACCATACAATGGGGGGTGAGGGGAAATCACCTTCCAGTAACCACCTACCTCCCTGTGGATTTCCCACTGAGAGAAATAAATTCTGAATTTCTCTCTGCTCCTGAAATGGAAATTCCACCACAGCAGCAGGAAAAATAACCCTAGTAGGTAAAGTTATTTGTGCCAAGCTAGACTTTGGGAACATAGCACTCTGGTCTTGGGATGAGGCCAGGGAAAATTAGCTCACTGTCCATTTATGGTAACTGAGTTTGAGCTGGGTAGGGATGTGAACGCATCTTAGAAATAACAAGGTTCACATTCACATTCCAGTGACATAGGCTGATGTATCACAGGGTGAGGATGTGTGGCTGCCCTTCTCAAGACGACACTATGTCCCCTGCCTGCCTGGATGAACATCCTTGCCCCATAATTCAGGGAGGTTGCGATAAGAGAGGGATATATTAAGCCTGGACTAGATGAGGTCAGGCTATTTCAATGGGCTCATGGAGTTGAGGTTTTGTGCCCATTCAAATCCAGTTAGATGTTTCTTCTCAGGCAGAGCTACAGATCCCACATTCACTTGTGAACTCCCATTATAAGCCAAGTTAGCTTGGAAACCTCACTTGACCTTTCTCAACAAGGATTTCTGATAGAATAAAACCCCGATGGCCCAACGTATGTAATAAATGAGGTTATCTACTCTCTATTTACAATGGCACCAACTATGTGGCATTCTTGGGAAAACTGAGAAAATAGTTGCTCAAATGATTCATCTGCAGGCTAATTCTCTTGTAGGACCCAGGTTGAAAATGGTTGTAATTAGAAATCTTTGGGAGTGGGATCAAGCCTTCTAAGACTTCTAAACCTGACCTTGCACTCTATCTAGAACATAGATGGAGATTAAGGTATGTTCTGGATAATATCCAGTCTTGGCATGGAGATCATGCCTTTTGCCACCCAATAAGGCCTGCCAAGATTTCATAGCAGCTGCTGACTTTACTATCCCATTGCAGTCCCATTGCCATATGACTCCTGCTGCCTAGGGTAAACATTCATATTGAGGAAACATGCTATTGCTTCATCCGGTTTCTGTCCTGCATGTAGAGATTCAGGATTAGTTTCATTGTGGCACAAGGAGGTTGAAAATCTTGGTCAAGGGCAAGGATTTACACAAAGATGTGCTTGTATCATTTCTCTGTTTAAAAATATGCTCTCACTAGTATGGAGGTTACAACTGTGAGCCCTTAAAATGAACAGAACTGAGACTGGCATTGCTCTATGTCTTATAACTTATGTGTTCTCAGAAAATTTACTTAGCCTCTCTACACTGGACAT
Source organism: Pteropus alecto (assembly GCF_000325575.1). Lineage (NCBI taxonomy): Eukaryota > Metazoa > Chordata > Mammalia > Chiroptera > Pteropodidae > Pteropus > Pteropus alecto. The sequence goes on along the minus strand of NW_006440618.1, from coordinate 457,343 downwards.
AAGGCAATGAATGACAGTATACCTGAGAAATGGAAAATAAACAAGATGAGTCATCTAATGGCCCTAGATTACTGACCAAGTTACCAGACCATGAGGCAGAGAGTAGGAACCTGGTGAACTCCATGAGACGATGAGACAGAGCTGAGAGTCCAGGGGGACAAAGATTGCTAGAGTTCACAATACAGAGTACCAGAGAGGAGAGAGTGACATAGAGAATTCCAGAGATCTACAGAAGGTTGCACATGAGTATTTGTCAGAGTATTTATCACATACATAGGAGGACACTGCCCAAGGCCACTTAGAAGATTAGAGGGAACAGTACCCTATGCCCCCACAAGGCCAGAACTACTACATTCAGCCAGACTAAATGACTTCACAAATCACAGTTCACAGGTAGAGCAGCTAGAGTACTTAGAGAAATTTTGTGGTGGGGAATAATTAACCTTAGACAAAAAATGTTGTGGTCATAAATCTTAAAAACAAATCTTAAAAGATTAGAATGAATCAAAATGTATCCACGAAACTTAACGGTCCCAGAACAAAGCTCAAGAATATTTATGGTAATACAGAAATATCAGCACCAAGCAAGGTAAAATACACAATGTCTGACATTCAACCAAAAAATATTAGGTATGCAAAGAAGCCAAATACAACCCAGAATGAGGAGAAAAGCCAATCAATCAAAACCAACCCAAACTAACACAGATGAAAGAATTAGCAGAGAAGAACATTAAAAACAGTTATTTTAAATGTATTTTATATGTTTTCAAAGTTAAATAGAGACATGGGAAATATTTTTTAAAACTACCCAAGTCAAACTTTGAAATATGAAAATAACAATGTTGGAGGGGGGAAAAATAAGCCAGATGAAACTAATATCAGATTAAACACCGCAGAGGAAAAGATTAGTGACCTCAAAGACATAGCAATAGAAACTGTCCAAACTGAAAATGGGAAAAAAAAATACTAATAATAAATCAAATCAGAAAGAATCAGTAAGTTTTGGGATGACTTCAAAGGGCCTAATATACATTTAACTGGAGTTCCTGAAGAAACGAGTGAGAACAGAAAAAGTATTTGAAGAAATGATGGACAAAATTTTTCCAAATTTAATGAAATCCCACAGATACAAGAAATTCAATGATCCAAGCACAAGAAACATAAGGAAAATCACACGATTGCTTGAAACCAGTGATAATGATAAAATCTTTGTAAAAGTCAGAGAATAAAGAAAGTTTGACAGTAAATTTCTCACTAAAATCTATGCAAATGAGAAACAGTGGCAGGGAGGAATCTGTTTATTGAGAACTCAATATACAACAAAAAATACCTTAAATCTTAAAAAGATAAAATTCAAACTATTTCAGATTTTAAAATGCTGAAAGAATTCTTCACTAGGAGACCTACATGTCAAGAAATTTAAAGAATATCCTTGAGGCAGATATATAACAAAACCAGATGGAAATAAGGCTATAACAAATTAATAAAGCACAGAAATAGTAACTACATATTTGGTTGTAGTAAACAAATAGTAAAAACATTTTTGGTTGTTTCTTACTATTTACTATTTAGATCTTTTTAAAAGATAATTGTTTCAACAAAAACAAAAACTATAGATTTTGAGATTTTAACATACATATTAGATAGTATATGGTAACACTCTATTAAGGCTGGGAAGGGTAAAATGGTAGCATCCTACTGTAGCTTTCTTACATTATACATGCAATGGTATAATATTACTTGAAAGTAGACCCTGACAAATATACCACAAACCCTAAATAAACCACCAAAATAACAGTTATTATCCCTAATTATCCAATGAAGAGAGAAAACACAAATCACCAATATCAGGAATGAGAGAAGTGACATCAACACAGATTCCACATATATTAAAAAGATAATAAGGAAGGAGCAGGAAAAAATAGCATAGAGATAGAGGTTTTGTTCATCCCTCTTGTGACCAAAACAAAATTGTGACAGAAACATGGAGCAAACAGCAAGCAAAATTGCCTGGGATCTAGGTGAACAGAAGCAGTACAACTAGAAAGATAAATAATTAACCAACTCGCAATGGTAGAAGGTAGGAGGGGGCAAAGACACAAGGCTTTCTGGTCCCCAGCAGCTGAGTGGGACAGAGGCTACGGCAGCTGGCAGCTGCAGACCCCTCTTAAGGGGCCGTGTCTGCCAGAGGACTTTCAGGGAGACAGACTTGCTCTCTCTGATCACTTGCACTGGGTCGGCTGCACAGGGGGCACCAGGGACATCAAGGGGGACACTGATTTGTTGGAGTGAGGACCAGAGGTGAGGCTTCTCCTGGGCAGAAGTGCTGGCAGAATCCATTGTTCCTCTGTTGAGCCCTGCCCCTTCCCAGTGTGCAGACCCAGCACCATAGCTGAGATGTCATCAAACTGGATAAA
>NW_006440618.1:423112-453424 GCF_000325575.1 Pteropus alecto | reverse complement strand
ATAGAGAGATATAAAGTGTAGCATAAGGAAAATAATAATGTAACAAATATGTAAGAGTGAAGAGGGGTGCTAGATTTAGTGAGGTGATCACTTTGCGAGTTATATAGATCTCTAATGAGTATGCTGTACAACTGAAACTAATATTGTATGCCAACTATAATTGAAAAAAACTCATTGAATTGTACAATGTAAATACAAACAACTACTTATCTATTATATTTCAATAAAGTCTGAAAAATAAAGGGTAAGGAAAATCTATGAACAACTTTATGCTAATACATTTAATAACTTCAATTAAATAGATAAATTTCTTGAAACTCACAAGCTGCCAAAGCTCACTCAAGAAAAAACAGATAACATGATAGAAATAAAGCAAATAAAAGCAATATAATTAAAACAAATAAAGCTCATTACCTGAGTAGATTCAGAGACTCTTAGAATCTCTGGAGTTTGTATAAAATGTAGTGACTGGCTTCTACATTCGCTTGCTGTTTAATTTAAATCTTGAAAGCAATATCATTGCCATGAAGGGATGTGTGTGTGTGTGTGTGTGTGTGTGTGTGTGTGTGTGAGAGAGAGAGAGAGAGAGAGAGAGAGAATTTGTGTTTAAAACTGTTCCCACAAAAGAAAATCTAGAAAATTGAAGAGGAAAGAAAATAGTCTAACCTATATTATGAGGCTAATAATCTAATACCAAAACCAGATAAGGATATTGCAAGAAAAGAAAACTAAAGACCAATATTCCATGTGAACATTGATGCAAAAATCCTAAACAAAATCCTAGCAAATTAAAACCAGTAATGTATAAAATGGAAAATACATTATGACCAAGTAGAGTTTGCCAGGAATGCAAGATTGGTTTAATATTTGAAAATCAATGCAATTGAACATTGTAATAGACTTTAAAATACAAAAAAATATTAAAATTAAAAACTATATAATTATTTTGGTAGATACAGGAAAAGCACTCAGCAAAATCTTATATTTATTTCTGATTTTTAAAAAACTCTTAGAAAGGAACATCCTCAATCTTATAAAGAACATATATAGTAAACCTATAGCTAACATAATGCTTGGTGGTGATAACTGAACACATTTCTCCTAAAGTGAAGAACAAGACAAGCCTGTCTGCTCTCATGCCTTCTAGTCAACACTGTACTGAAGGTTCGGGCCAGCGTAAACAGTCAAGAAAAAAAGATAAAAGACATTCAGACTGGAAAGTAAAATTGTTTTGTCCACAGATGACATAATCATCCACATGTAATACTCGATAGAATCTACAAAAAAGCTGTTAGAATTAATAAGTTCAGTAAATTTGAAAGATTTGAGGTCAACATACAACTGTCAATTCTATTTCTATATGTTAGCAATGAATAATCAGAAATTTAAATTATTTTGATAATGCCATTTACAATAACATCAAAAAATATAAAATATTTAAGGATAAATATGATAAAAATATGCAAGACGTACACTAACAATGATGAAAGAAATTAAGGAATACCTCAATCAAATGGAAAGATACACCTTGTTCATGGGTTAGAAGGCTCAATATTACTAAGATGTCAATCCTCTCCTAATTGTTCTGGAGATTCAAAGAAATCTCAACTTATGACAGGTTTTTTTTTTTTTGGTAGAAACTGACAAGCTGATTTTAAAATTACATGGAAATGCAAAATGCTTAGAATGTCCAAAACCACTTTCTAAAAGGATAAAGTCGAAGAGCTAATATTACCTGATTTCAAGTTTTTTTTATTATTATTATGCTATAGTAACCAAGACAGTGTGGAATTGATGTCTAGATAGAAAAATAAATCAATGAACACAAAAGAAACATATATGAACAACTGACTTTTTTTCAAACATACAAAGCAATTCAGTGGGGAAAGTTTAGACTTTTTCGACAAATTGTGTTGAAATAACTAGATATCCATGTGTAAATATATAAACTTTCATCCACACTCACACCATATACAAAAATTAACCCACAGACTTTAATATAAAATGTGTGTTCTAGAGCAGCATGTGGGATGTGGATTATCTGAGGAAGGAATGCTTCAATAGCAGAGAGGTACCTCACAGACGAATAAGTTTTCCCAGGTTTTTCAGTTTCATTATCATGGACTGAAAGACATCAGGACACTCCATAGTTGCCAAAAGGCAATAGATTGTGGGCCCAATAAAGAATATTTGTAGGATTTCTGTTCCCCCAAATCTATAATGAAAGAAAGGCAAAAAAAAAAAAAAGACAAACAATGCACTATTAAGAAAAACCATTTTTAAAAATAATGAATTGACTGGCATTTTATTGCAGTATATTATTTTTCTGTAAAACATAAGACCTATTGATGTATCTTCAGAATTTTCCACAAAAATTTTCTGTCTCGTATCCTCAAGAAATTCAAGGAATAGTTTCAAAACTAATAAAACTTGCAGTTGGATTGTTTAACTTTTTGAAGCTCTGAAGTTTGCCTGGAAAGTCAGAACATGATGATTGGACTCTGCCTTAGCTTTCCATTTTATTCAAATCCTGAAAGCAATCTCGTTGTGTGGAGGTCAGCCAGGGCACACCCGTGTAACATTTCCCATAGGAAACAGTGGCATCTGGCCCAAGAAACAGTAGCTGTCACACTAGGAGCCACCTCAGGCATCTTCACCTATCCTGTTTCCCCATGTTCATCTTGGTGTGTGTTTTAGTTAATCTAAGGAATTTTCCAGTGAAGAGCAGCTCACCGAAGGGAACGTCCCCAGGATTCCAAGCTGATCTGTACTCCACCTGCCACCACTCACACATGCTTTTGCCCATCCTGTGCTGGGTTCTCTGTAAGGAGAGTAGCTATGGGCTTCCAGAGATCTTCCAGTCCCTAAATGTGCTAACAACAGACCTTTTCTCTATTTTTCATGGACATAGATTTAGCCCATATCAACAGCTCAGCGTTTGTGTAGTATCAAAAGTTCAGGTGAAGATGGCTGTAACTCTTAACAAAATTTCCAAGATGTTTAATAGCCTTTGATGGGGAGAGAGTCTTGACAGGTGAACAGGAGCATACGGCACTGATCCTGACAGAATGCAGGCAACTGTATTCTGTGGTGGACATCTGACATTCATGTCTGTTCATGTTTCTACAACTTGAAAGTTTCCCAAATGAATGTATTCCCAGAAAAGAAGCCAAGTTTTCTTTTAAATACATTCCTCGACTTCCCTTATAGCTAGGTTGTGGGCATGTGACTAGTTATCACCAATAAGATGCAGCCTCTGGATCCTTGTCTACAATGGCTAGCGGTGTGAGGCCGAGATGGCAGCCGTCAGTCCTGGATGGCAGCAGTTAGAGTTTCTTTTGCTCCTGGCTATGTGACTACAGAGTTGAGTTCTCGACCTTACCAAGGGTTCTGAAGATAATTTTCTTTTCTTTTTAAATGAGCCAACCTGGCCCAGAAATCAGCTCCACATAACCTGAAACAGAAAATGCTAACGAAGCAATACAAGGCAGCTCCTTTCACCCCATATGTCAGGACTCATAGGCAGTAGCTGCTGATACTTTTCCTGAAGATTTGGGCCATCTCAAGCTTTGGAAGAACAGCATATAAAGCAGTGCCTGATTCAGAGCCCATAGACTGGTACTGTCTGGTAGAAGTTTCCAAACTGTGGAAATGTTCTGTGTCAGTGCTGTCCACGGGGGCTACTGGGTACATCTGAGGAACTGAATTTTTCCAATTTATTTTATTTTAATGAATTGACATTTAAATAGCAATGTGGCTGATGGCTATCAGTTGAGACCTCTCTGGTTGAGGAAGGAGTGAAGTTTCCAGAAAATACATTACTGTCAAACATTTACTGAGTGATCATTAGCCTCCTCAGGGAGCAGTGGGGCAGAGAGGGACAATATCCTGTTCCCATTGGGAACACGTGTGCAGGGCACAGTCTAATTCTGAACCTTCCAGCGGTTGCTCTCAGCAGCTAGAGGCTCCTCCACCTCTTCCGTCATTACCTTGTCTTCTTCCAGGCCAGAGGAGCTGGGAAGGGTTTGTGTGATTAGCTTAGCCCTCCAGATCATCTCTCCATTTAAAGGTCAACTGTGCCATATAACATAACTAATCGCAAAAGTAAAATGTATCACATTCATAGTCCCAGGAGACATCTTATGGTTCTGCCTACAGCAGACAAGAACTTACTATATTTTGAAAATCACAAACCAAAGATGTAATGGATTAGTCAATATGTTACTAAGAAAATTATTGATTTCATTAGGAAAATAATCAGTTTGGGGCCTGATTTCATGGTATATATCAAAATAAATGGTAGATGAATTAAAAAGTTAAATATAAAACTAAAATCATAAAAAATATTAAGAAATGATGTGATTAGTTATCTTCCCTTTCTATGAGTATAGGGACTTTCTATGCATAAAAAACTGATAGAACTGCCACATGCTAGTTGGAAATATACAACAAGTAGGGAAAATGTTTGCATCAACTAAGATAAAGTTTAGTAGTCATAGTACTTCAGGAGCTCACAAATTAGGTGAAAAAACCTAACTGAACTTGTAGATACATAGAACAAACTGATAGTTATCAGATAGGAGGGGAGTTGGGGGATTAAGTGAAAAAGATGAAGAGATGAAGAAATACAAATTGACAATTACAAAACAGCCACAGGCATGTAAAGTATAGCATAGGGAATATAGTCAATAATATTGTAATAACTATATACAGTGTGAGGAAGGTACTAGAGTAATCAAGGGGATCACTTTATAAATTGTATAAATGTCTAATCACTATGCTATACACCTTTAACTAATATAATATTGAATGTCAACTGTAACTGAAACATAAAAATTTTTTAAAAACTAATTGAAAAATAAACAAGGGTGGGGATGGGGGAATTGGATTAAGATGATCAAAAAGTACACACTTCCAGCTATAAGTAAGTAAGTACTGGGGATGTAACATTTGACATGATGCTAGCTAGCACTGCTGTATTGTTTATCTAAAAGTGCTAAGAGAGTAGTCCTAAAAGTTCTTATCACAAGGAAAAAAATTTGTGACTAGGTGAGGATATAGATGTTAATCAAACTTAGCATGATAATCCTTTCATAATATATGTAATTCAAGTAATTAGGCTGCATACTTTAAACCAATATAGTGCTGTCAATTATATCTCAATAAAACTGAAAAAAATAAAAAAGATAAACATGGGACAGAACCTTCAAAACAGAGGACATACAAATGTGCAAATACACCACGGTACAAATGTTTGATCTCCCAGTAATTAGGCACAGATCTGAACCACAGAGAGATGGTAGGTTTTACCTACCAGACTATAAATATTGAAAGTGTTGACATCCTATGATAGTGAGGATGCAATATGGAGACCACTCCCTTGCTCTGCTGCTGTTGAAATTGTAAATTAGGACGACGTGTCTAAAAATCAAAATTTAACAATGTGTATCAAGAGCATTGAAAATTATTTAAATCCTCTGACCTTGTAATCCCACTTCTAGGAATATACACAAAGGAAATTAAGTGAAAAAGAGAAAAAAATATGTTCCCAGAGATATTACAACTATGTTATTTCTAATGGTCAAGAAACGCAAACAGCCTAAATGTCCAACAGCAAACTATGCTTCAGCAGTGGAGTATTATGTAGCCATTAAAAAGAGCTTGTAAGGACTATTGATGAGGAAGAGCTTTTCAAAGCACAAACACCAGAGAAAACTAAAAAGAAAAACGAACTGCTAATGGTGGTGGCCATGAGAATGTGATTTGGTTTAATTTCCTGCACTTTGCAAACTTTTTGGCTAGGGTGTATTCTTAACCCGGAATCATGGGCCCCCTGCAGGTAGAGGACCTCTAAGGATCTGCCAAATCGTAACCAAAATTTAGTGTGTCTGTGAAGTTTTCTCATGAAACAAACTCCTGAAATTACAAAATCTTTTTCTCCATATTGGCTTTGACCACCAGGAAAGCTGAGTCATTTTTTGACAGGAAGACAAAAAACATGCATTTCTAACCATTCTCTTCCCCTCCACAGCATACATTTCTGGAGCAAAGGTAAGTCATGTGCTGCCTGCCAATCCCACCCCAAGAGCCTTCCCCAACCCTGGTGTCTCCAGAACTCTGATGACAATGGGTGAAGGGGCTACTGGTGGTGTCCAAGGGACAATGCACCAACACAAGGCTAGAAGGAAGACACACTTTCCCTTTGGCATTTATGCCTTTGGCCCTAGGGCATAATTTGTCTTTGGTTAGCTGGTTATGCACTTTTATGGTTTTTTGTGGGGTGTTTTTTCCGCATTTTTTCAAAAGGCAGGAAATCTCCTGACTCACTTCCCCGTCTGCAGGTGGACCATATACCTACATCCCCAGTGCAGATCCAGTCCTGAGCCCACAAAATTCTCCTGCTTCAAGGAACCTCAATAACAAAAGATGTCACTACCTTCTCGACTTTGGCTTTTTATCAGTTGCTCTCAGAATGTCCCAGGCAGAGGGCTTTCCGTGTCTCACTCATGCTCTAGAAACCCTAGCGGAATGCCTCCCACTGCAGAGCTGACTGTTCTTGGCCTCCAGAGCTGAATGACCACAGATCAACACCATCAGAGTACCTGAGGGGACACACAGCCCCAAGTGCCAGTCTATGGGCTCAGCATAATGCTCAATGAATCATTTATATCATGACTTTGGCCTTTTGACCCCAGAGTGCTTTTCACACTGAGTTTCCCTGTGCATGTATTCACTTCCTGGGAAATTACACAGGCTTGTGGAAAGAGGCCTTGCCCTGGTGGTGTCCTGGGTGCTGTCACTGCAAACACCGCTGCTAGGGTGTCACAAGCTTCACGCATCCAATCTCAGTCTCTCTCCAAAAATCCAAGCTCTGTGCTATGTCCAACATTAAATATGTTTCAAATGTGAGCTGGGTTTGCATGAACCCCAGTTTCCTGGCGGCCTGGGCTGCTCCCTCCTCCTGATGTCAGGTTTTGGGGAGGGTAAAAGAGAGAGCACACATGTTTATTTGTTTATGTATTTACTAGCTGGCCCTACTTCCCTTTCTCTCCATCACTGCCTCTCTCAGGCTGGCGGCTGAGAGGATGATCACTTCTGAACATTTTTGTATAAATAAAATCATACAATATATGGTCATTTGTGACCAGCTACTTTCACTAAGCATAATGTTTTCAAGGTTCATGGGGCATCTGAGAAACCACAGTGAGACACTGGCCTTTCTCACACTTTTGTTTTTACCAATTCCTGCTCATGGTCTCAACTCTCTTGGGGTTAGAACTCTGCCCTAAACTGACAAAATTGTATCGAAATATACTCCCCCCAAAATTCGAGGATGTCACTGTCATTTACACTTAACTAAGTCTCGGTCTCAGTTTTTGTTTCATTATGTGACCTTGGGTATTAGTCGGTTTCCTGTGAACGTCAGTCGGGCTTTGGTGGAGAGCTGCCGCTGGTTCTCAGGTGACACCAGGTGCATGGTGACCATGAGGCTCAGAAGGTCACAAAGTCAGCAGTCTTAATTGGCCAGCATGCGGCAGACAATTTCCTCTAGAAAACCTAACTTTTTATTTTATATAAAAATATATAAATTTTATATACAATATATAATTTTGAAATTACAAAAAAGTATAGCTGCATCATTTTATAGGTGATTTTTGTGAAGACATATTAAGTAAAAAGGAAGAATTCAAAGGGAAGCTAAAATCTCACCAACACCAGAATAGGCCTGCTTACACGGCAACGTCATCACCAGGCCCCAGGTTCCTTCCTCCTCCAGCAATCAAGCCAGTCTATTTTGCCATTAAAGCTATGACATGTCCCAAGTTCAGGATCATGAAAGAGTGAAAGGATCTTGTGTTAGGAATCAATAAAATCCTGATGCAAAACACGTGCTTCTGACATGTCCCCCATCAGCCCCTGAACTAGCCAGCCTTGCCAAGAACTCAGAGATACAGCGGCCAGAACACAGTACTCACGGAGTGGGTGGAGAATCATTGTTTTTAATGGAACCTTCCATGTACCTGAAGGTCAGCCTGCCCTGTCCCGTTGTTTATAGCAGAGACCTTCCAGGAGATTCATCAGCTTGGCGGCAAACAGGCAAACGACAGAAATGTTAAGACACCCTCTCCTTCATCACTGCCTCTTTGACAGCTGTATTTGGCCTGAGGTGGAAGCTCCTTGCTGGAAAAATCAATAATGTCCTCAGCAGCCACAGCGTTTTTCAATGGATCTCATTGTTTCCCTCCTGTTAGAGAAAGGCAGTGGCCGTCACAGAATGTTGCATTTGTTAAATCTGCAACTTCAGTGGAAATTCATCATCAAGCACTCCGACAAAAGATTAAAAGCACCCTAAAACTCCTGTCTCACTTCACCTTCCTGCTCAAAGGGTAGGATCTACCTAGACACTTACGGTGTGGGCTCAAGGGACATGGGTGAGATGAAATACTAAAGTGAGGTGGGTGGTGGCTCCCCTAAGCCTCTCTGTGAATGGGACAGTGGGGACATGGGAGTGGGACAAACCAGACAGATTGGCAGAGCGGGTGTCACAAGTGATGACATAGTCTAAAGAGCTTCACTTTTCCTTGTCTTTCCTTGACTCTGGAGATGGCGTCTGTTATTCTGTCACTCAAGGTCACTGTCCCTGAGGACTTTGGAAGGCAGTGGTGTCCCTCCACATCAGGCTGGCTCCTTCCCCCATTCAGATCTGCAAAAACCCCTCTTCTCAGGTAGTCAGTCCTGAATAACTGTCTAGGGAAGCTACCACATCAAAATCTCCCTCCCAGCACTTGATACTCAAAATGATAGGCTTACCTATTTCTTATTCTTAAATAATTACTGCCTCCACCATGGACCATCAGGTCTTATAAATTGACAGCATAAATTACCTCATCTCCTTGGATCTCCAGCAGAGCATATGCGTGATAATGATATTTTTTGGTTTATTTTTACTTTTTAACAGCTTTATTGAGATATAATTCATTTACCATATGATTCACTCATTTCATTGTATAAATCAATAGCTTTTAGCATATACATAGATCCCCAAATCTAATTTTAGAACATTTTGTCACCCCCCCAAAAAAAACCTTGTATCTATTAGCAATCATTTCCCATTTCCCCACATTCCTTTTCCTGCCCCTGTCCTAATAAACCACTTTATTTCTGTTCTTCAGATTTCAAATTCTGAACATTTTCATATAAATAGAATCATACAATATATGGTCATTTGTGACCATACAATATATGGTCACTAAGCACGTACAATATATGGTCACTAAGCACGTTTCAAGGTTCATCTTAGTGACCATACAATATATGGTCACTAAGCACGTTTTCAAGGTTCCTCTACTTTGTGTCAGTACTCCGATCCTTTTTATTGTTGAATAATATTCAGTGTATGTATACACCACATTTTGTTTAATCATTAGTTGATGGGTATTTGGGCTGTTCCCACTGTCTAGCTCTCATGAATGGTGCTGCTATGAACATCTGTGCACAAGTTTTTCCATGAACATATGTTTCAGTTCTCCTGGGTGTAAGTATACAAGAGGAGTTGCTGAACCATGTGGTCAGTCTATGTTCACTTTTTAAAGAAATAATCAAACTGTTTTACAAAGAGGCTATACCATCTCACATCCCAGAAGCAGAAAGTCCCAGTGTCTCCAGTCCTCCCCTCATTTCTTCTTAACCATCATCTTTATTACAGTGGCTTAGTGGCTGTGATGTGGTCCTTCTCTATGGTTTTAATTTGCATTTCCCTAATAACTAATCATATTGAACACCTTTTCATGTGCTCATTGCCCACGTGTGTATCTTCTTTGGAGAAATACCTATACAGGTCATCTCTTCTTTTGATTGTGGTAAAATACTCCACACATAAATTTCATCACCTTCAGCACTTTTAAGTGTTCAGTTCAGTAGTGCTGAGTATACTCACATTGTTGTGCAATCTATCGCCAGAACTTTTTCATATCTATTAAACAACTCCCCTCTCTTCTTTACCCAGCCTTGGCTGTCACCACTCCACTTCTGGGAGTTTGACAGCCTGCTCATGAATTACGCCGAGTGACTCTCGTCGCCCCCCAGGCAGCATGATCCTCTACCGGGCATTAACCACCCTAAAGGACCATTTCTCAGATATTACCCAATACTTCTTGGGTGTTTCAGATTTCAAGATTATGTCCTTCAGTCACAGAGTAGTTTCAATTAATGTCGGATGGCAAGCAGTCATTGCCCCTCACATGGAAATTCTTGTCCAAAGTCCCAGTAGACGTCGCTGGGTGGCGCTCACAGGCTTTTGTTATAGCCTCATCTAAGTCCCACACAAGGCTCTTTACTGTAGAGAATTTGCTCACACAGCACTCCAGCCTCTATTATGCACTGTTTGAAATTAACAACCTGTGAAGGCTCAGGCAATCTTGTCTGTTCCCACTCACATGTCCAATTAATGTTGCCTGAGGAACAGATGTACCTGCCTACTGTTCTACAATACCGGGCAGAGGAAATATCCATTCCCATCACACATTCAGGTAAAAGAGATGCAGCCACTTCACAAAAAGCCTGTTCAGACACATCAGATTTTGTCCAGATTTTTACCTTAATCCATCGGTCCCTGTATTTTTAACTGGTGCCCCATTAGGACTTCACCCATGGGCTTTGGTTTTACAACACCAGGTTCCCAGGTAGGGGATATGTTCCCTTGTCAGATATAATATCTATTCCCAGAAAGGTGAAAGGACACAATTTACTTACATAAAGCCTATTTAAACCTTCCAACTTTCATCCAAACTTCCTCCTTATTGACCCTTGCATTTCTGCATTCTCTCTGTGTAACTGTAGCCTCCCTTGCAACTTCAACAATTGACTTTCATCTCATGCCATGGAGTCCAAGAAACTTCTCTATCCCTGACCACTTATGTGCCCCAACGGAGACTGAGCCAAGGGACTCTGGCCCTTTTGTCAATCTTTCTATTGATTGAATTGTGGTACCATCACCCCCAAGTGATTATAGGTCAAGCTCTTATTGCCATTTTTGGCTTAAATCTTTCCAAATTCCTCCAAACTAGGTGAAAAAAAAACAGATTTGCTTACGGCCTTCAATGTTGGGGGACCAGCAGGGGCTCCCTTTGGTCCACTTGACCTCCTAGAGTTTGCGTTAAGACCTCTATTTTGAGCTTCAATGGCTGCTCTATTCACTCCACTTCTTAACAACTGTTTAAGGATTCCACTGATCTAGCACAAACCTCATGACACCACCCTCTGCCTATCCCCATTACTTTGGCGATCATAGCCACCTTCGTTACTTGTTGTTCCAGCACACCTTTTTCCTATAGAAATGGATCTGAGACTAGAGGCTGTAATTTGAGCTAGGCCTATATCCATATCCTCAACACATCCTTCAGCTGGAGTTCTGAAACAGAGGCTGTCATTCTTATTGGTCACAAGCTAAGCTTGGCCCATCTCTTACTCTCATTTGAATTATCATGTATAACAATAATCAAGAGATTGTATTTTTTTATCTTTTCCTATTAGTTTGCATTTTCTTATTTATTTATTTTTATTCATTCATTCTTATTTTAATTCTTATTCATTCATTTCTATTGGAATCAGTGGACCAGCTCCCCAGAATTTGGATCCATCATCTCTAAATTCCATTGGCAACTTTTACCTCCAGTAACAGACTTCAACATAGCAGCTCCTCTAAACCATGGGTGCAGACCAGGTGGACACCCAAGCATCAAAGCTTCCTCATCCCCATCTCCCTTTTGTTCTTCCTCTCTTCAAACCACATTTGTCAGTGATCCAGGGTCATTCTAGCTAATTCCACTTTTTCCTGACACCAACTCTTCTGTTCACCCCTCACCTGCTGTGTTGCAATTTGATTCTAGCACTAAACACCCAGAGTTAACACAGACCTCACATGTTAGAAGGCACTGTTCCAAAAAGTACTGTCCTTACTTCTGATGTCAGCACACTTTGGGAGTTCCAGACTACCCACAATTCAGTCCCACTGGCTACCAATCTAAGGACTTTCCATGATTCCAGGGTCGGATAATTTACTAGAACAGCTCACAAACTCAGCAAGATGCTATATTGATGAGTAAGTATTATTATAAAGAATATAGACCATGACCAGGCAAATGAAGAGATCCAGAGAGAGAGGTCTGGGAGGGTCCCAAACACAGTGTCTCTGAATCCTCTTCCTAAGGAACCTGGCCAGCATCCTGTCCCAGCCCATCTACATGTTTACTACCAGAAGGCACCACTGAGCTTCAGTGTCCAGAGTTTTCACTGGGGTTTCACTACATAGACATGACCTCAATCTCCAGCTGCCCCCACCTCTGGAAGTTGGAAAGTTGGATCGATGTCATGGGCTCAAAACCCCAACCCTCTAATCATGTGGTTAGTCTTTCTGCATGGCCATCCTCCACCCTAAACTGACTATGGGTCCACCATGAGCCACCTTGTTAGCACAAACTTCTATGTGGTCCAAGGGCTCATGAATAGCAAGACACTCATATCATTTAGGAAATTCCAAGGATTTAGAAGTTCCATGCAGGGAATTCAGGACAAGAACAGACAAGAGCAGGCCCTTACCCCCAACCCAAACCAGAAGGTCTCCAGCCACAGGGCATCCATGGAGGCCACTGGCCCAACCCCAAGCCCTGTGAGAAACAGCCCTCCACCTGAAATCACATGCCTGGCATCAGTCACACTCACCTGACCTGATGTCTACTTCCCTCGCAGTAAGATTCCACTTACTGCCTTAGAGTCATTTCCAGCTTCCAGGTTCTAATCCTCATTGGCTCCAAAAGGGATGGGTGGTATCTTCTCCCTGTCCTGTCTCTGATCCCCAGACTCCACTGTGAAAGTCCCACTGACTTCTCTCTCAGAGACCATCTCTGCATGCTACTTGGATGGAAGAACGCACCCTCACTAGGGGCACACATCACGTCTCTGGACATCTACTTGCCTTTTCCATTCATTGGATGACCAGAGACCACTCAGGTCTGTAAAGCGGAATCGATGTGGCCAGGATACCAAGCCAGGCACTCTGTAACCAAACTCTCATCGCTCATTTCAAAACCCTGACTGAGTGTCTTGTGATGAGGAAAATGATTTTCTCTGAATAGTTGTGATCTTCCCCCCTCCTCTGCCTGAGGTCTCTCTCTATAGATGTTTGTGGGGAGCAATTCTGAGGGAAGCCTGTGGCCTGAACCTCAAGTCTCATTGAGGCAGCAGTTTACTAGGCAGGATGTTTCCATGTTCTCAAGGCTCCACGTGGGGACTCAGTAGCTCCACCAGACGGAGCCAAGTCTTTGATGAATTAATGACACAGATAAGACTAAACCCCACTGACCTGGGAGTTGGTACTGAGTTAATCCCACCCTTGCTTGAAAATAGCAGCTCTTCCACAGCCAAATGCCGCATCCCACATTTCATGGCAGGTCCTGCTCACTGGCATGGCACTCTGACCACTGAGGAAGCAGAGAGCCCCAAACCGCAGGAGGAGAGAAAGAGGGCTTCAACCAGAAAGAAAATACCAGTTCCAAGTCTGCAAACTACCATAGCGGCCTCTACGATTTTCCCACTCACTGGCCTCAGTCCTCCTTTCTATAACTAAGGCACCTACCATGCCCCTACAGCTCTGAGCTCCAGCTATTTGAAGACATCAAGCCAGGATTGGGTTCCTCCAGTTAAACCTGACATTCTCTGAAGCTAACAAATAAATAATAGCCAACACTTACAAAATGTTTACTGTGTCCTGAATGCTATGCTTAGAATTCTGAGAATATTATTAATCTGTTCAATCTCATGGCCTATGAGAAAGATGTTGTAATATCTCCATTTTACAGATGAGAAAGTTGAGGCCTGATGACATGAACAGGAGCACTCGAGAGGTTACATCTAAATAAAGAATTAAACCCCGAACAGCCTGGTTACATACTCTCTATTTGTCTAAAAGATAAACCCACTTTTTGAAAAGTACAAAACCAAAAGTTACACCTATGAAAGCTGCCCAGTGCAAACTACAATGGTGAGTGGAAAATGTCGGAATGTGCCTAAGGTCTGTATCCTGGGGAAATCTACAAAAACAGGTAGCCTATCTCAAGGAACAATAAGACCTGTGTGCACGAAAGAGATGAAATGATAGCATACAATGAGTGACACTGGATATGACTATCTCTGCAAAGAGCCTAAATAACATAGTAGCAAATTTCATTTTAAAGCTCATTAAAATAATAATAAACCATGGACAAACAGGATTTATCCCTCAGGAAAGTAAGGATAATTCAAATAGGACGTTTATTAACATAATTCACCATATTAATGTAAAAGAAGAAACCCACATCTGCAGAGAAGCTAAAATAGCATTTAAAAAAATTCAGCATCCATTCCTGACTTAATTTGAAAATAACAATAAGTGGATATTTTCTTATTATGATTTTTAAAAAGCATATCTCAAACCAAAAACAAGTATCAAACTTGATAGTGAAACACCAGAAACATTCTCATGATGGCTCTGCTATTATCACATGTCAGTTTAAGGTAGGAGAAGAAAAAAAGAGACAAAAGTTGTGAAGAAGGCAAAGTCATTATTACTGAAAGATGGTACCGCCACAGGCTCAGGAAATCCAGACACAACTGAAGCACTACAGAAGAGTTAAGGTGGCTGGTGATCCAGCGCATGCTGAAGGAGTCTCTTTTCTATACGTAAACAAAACTAGCTTGACAGAGGGAGAAACAAAGAAGAAAGAGTTCTCTTTATAAAGGCAACAGTGACAAATACATGTGAAAAGATATGAAAGGTGAAAACACATCTTGAAAACAAGAAATATGCAAGGCTGTGTAGTGAAATGAAGACTGCAGTGAGAGATGGAAAACGAACTAGAATAAAAGGCCAGCAGATCTCATCTTTCATCGTTGGATAGAAGCTCAATAATGGAGTAGTGTCAGTTATCATCAAACAAATTGTAAATTAAATGTGGATTCACATCAAGACAACAGGATTCTCTTCTAAATGAGATATCGATGCTTGGCTTATTGTGGAAAAAATAAATATATGAGAATACCCGAGGAAATTGTGAAAAATAAGAGAAAACAATGGAAGATTATCTCTAACAAATGTTAAAACAGGTTATAATGACATAGGAATTGAAATAATTTCATATGACAAATGGATGAGTATATAATATGGAGAGACCAGGAAGAAACCTGGAAGAGACTCAAATGTATATAAATATGGAAAGAAACACAAGCGAAGGCAATTCTTCAAGTCTTGGCTTGTGGCCCCACTGCTGACCACCCCTGGGGCCCAGGGTCCCAAGCTCTTTCAGCAGTGGCCCCAGGCCTGTGTCCTGCTTGGCCCCCAGTTCAGAACTGGGCAACTGGCTAGACGGGAGAGATGACATTGCAGACACTCTCTTACTCAGGTGCAGCCATGTGACCAAGTCTAGGACAGAGATATGGAAGCTGAATTCTGAGTGTGAATTCGCTCGTGCTGTCTCATACAGTAGCCAACAAGAATGCTGGAAGGCATATGTACAAGGATGCTCACTTAACCAATCTGGACTGGACAGAATAATGTATAGTATGCTCACACATGAACATGTTGAATAGACATTAAAAAGAATTTGGCAATTCAACAAATAATTACAAAACATCTATTATGTACCACTTCTATGAATCAGACATGAATGGAATTTCTGCTCTCAAGGAGGTTACATTCTGTATGGAGAGAAAGACAATATACAGATAGATGATAGATGGGGGCGGGGAGAGGATAGATATGATAGACTGATATATATAAATTATTGATAACTGATAGATTAGATAGATAGACAGCTAGACAGATTGATAACAATAAGAAGTGTGTGACGTTTGAAATAGAGTGGTCAGGGAAGAAGCCTCTGAGGAGCTGTTGGGCAGAGGCATGAATGATTTGAAAGCATGGGTACCACGAAGAGATGGAGAAGGATACTCTAGGGAGAGAAGGAGAGGTTGATGAGAGTGAGGTGCAGAGAAACAGGAGAGCAGCGGGCTGGTCACAGGAGAAGAATTTGGGCTTTAGTCTGAGGTATTGAGAAGCAGAAAAATAACATAATCAGATTTCAACATCAAAAGGACCATTCTAGCTGCTGTGTGGATAACACATTCCAGGAGGTCTGAAGTGGACTCTGGGAGTTCAACCAGGGGACAGCAGTGACTAACCAAGGGGCCCTGAAGGAGGGGCTGATGGTGGACAAGAGAGGGGTGGATGGTTGGAGGTGGGAGCCTTCTGAGGAGCCAGGGGTGGAATGCCAGGGAAAAGCAGAAATTAGAGATGGTTCCCAGACTTTTGACCTAAGCAATGGGAAGTTGTGAGAAGATCTCAGTGTACAAGCATTAAGTAATCAGCAACAGATACTGTGACATGAGAAATACAAGCTACAGAATGATTAAGATAGGGCGTTGCCATGCATGTGCTTGTGCATCTGTGCAAGGTGTTGCAAGCAAGGGGGCAGGTCATTCTCTATGTCTGCATCCTGCTCTCAGCCCCACACATGGAGAGCCCTCAGTCCATTTTTATTTTAACATTTTGTCAATAAGCCAAATTTCCTCTGCCATCTGTTCTATTATTCGTGTTTCTCTTAATGCCCTACTACAATTTAAACTGGTTTGTGTTTTTTCTTTGTCTTTTATTTTCTTATTTTTAATGAACTTGATGGATTTTCACCTGATGCCCATACCCGTGTCACCGGCACCCCAGTGTACACTTATGTGCCCTTTCACCTCCAGCCCCTCCCCCAGGGCAATCACTACCCTGACCGCTAACCGCACAGATGAATTTCACTGTTTCTGTACTTTATCTAGATGAAAACATACATCATGTGCTTTTTACTCCATGTTAATTGAGATTCGGCTCTACGGTTGTGTGCAGTTGCAGGTCATTGCTGTGTAAATATACTACAAACGATGTACCCACTCTGCTACTGCTGGGTGATCAGCTACTCCCAGTTTTGGGCTGTTACAAATAGTGCTGCTATGCACATTCTAGTTTGTGTCTTTTGGTGACATAGGCTCTGTTGGGATAAGCCTTGGAATTCCTGGCCCACACGGTATGCAAATTTTCAGCTTCCGCAAAATCAGACCAGTTTCCACAATGACGGCATCGTCTACACTCCCAGAGGTGTAGGCTTCAGCTGTTTGCATGGTCTCCTACATTTGGCATCTGGCAATCTTCATAACTGAGTCATTCTGCTGGGCGAGGCTGCGATCAAACTTTGGTTTGTTCAGTGGGCTTTAAATTTTGGGAAGAGATGTGAGATACAGTATTATAGTTCAACAGGAGGCTTGCCTCTAGTTTTTATTTGCTCATATATTTATGCTTCTTTTTATGTCCATGCCCCTTCTCCAGCACAAGGAACTCTAATGGTCTTGCTGTGCAGACACTTGTTTGCATGTGTCTTGCACCGCGTGTGGGGTTTTCTCAT
The DNA here is from genome assembly GCF_000325575.1 of Pteropus alecto. Taxonomy (NCBI): domain Eukaryota; kingdom Metazoa; phylum Chordata; class Mammalia; order Chiroptera; family Pteropodidae; genus Pteropus; species Pteropus alecto. Next base: position 435,950 of record NW_006440618.1, on the reverse strand, counting down.
GTGTGCATATGTTTTCAAAGATATAATGATAATGCTGCATACCCACCTTATACCTCGGTCTGTGTTTTGCTTTCTTCATTCAAAATGGTGACTTAATTGCCATCCATACTGCTGTGTGCTCAGGTCACTGATGGAACATGTTAGAAACTGACCACCTGTCTCCCAGCCCCAGACCAGCCTCCTGCACTCGACACTGATTTTGGAGCCAAGGGACCAGCTGCAACGCTCCCAGGCCTGTCACCAGCAGCTTTCTGCATCCTCTTTGCTATTCAGCTTCCCAAGACCTGCAGAATCAAGGTGTCCTACATGCTCTTCTCTGTCTGACATGCAGAGGGTGGTTTCCACTCCTCTGTTGCAATATTTGAACATCTAATCTGTGGCCTCTAACTGCTGCATATCCCACTCTGGGGCCACTACCGTGGTTTACCACGCTGTCCCAGCGATGGGCGGCATGGCCATGCATGTACAGATGGGCTTTTGCAATTCATCATTCCAATGACTAATGAAGGCTAGCATCTCTTCTGGAGACTGTGAGCCTCTTGGGTCCCCTCTTCTGTCACTCACCTGTTCGTGCCTTTTGCACATTCCCCACTGTCCTTTCTTGTTGCATGTGGCAGCTTTGCGGTCAATGTGGGAGGAGCCTCTTGTTGTTTTCATCATTGTAAATGTCTTTTCTCTTAGTCACTTGGCCATTAGTTGTCTCAGAAATATTCATTTTTAATGTAAACCAGAGTCATAAAAGCTCTATTTATCACCTATGCTTTCGGGGTTTTGTTTATGTAATTCTTGAGCTAGTCAGAGATTTTCTAACATGGGAAGGAAATCCCCTGCCTGACATTCACGCCCGTAGCCCTCTCCTGCACTTGAGGGCTCTGCAGTGATCCAAGACCCCATGCCTGAGAGTGTCTGAACCTTTTCAGCAAACACCTTGGGAAAGCAGAAGCACATGGCTGGTGGAATGTGGATGAATGCTGGGAGATTCATCTCTGTCGGGAAGTTGGGCCCAGGGGAGGCGAGGCCAGAACTGGCAGGTAGATGTGTCCAGCTGGTCCAAGAGGGGCTGTCCCATAGAAAGTGACCAAGACTTTTAAAAATATCTTCACTAAGGCCAGAATTTATTGGAAATGGTTTAAACCACCACGTGGAGATTTGCCTTCAGATTTCCTGATGATGAAAGACAGGGAGACTCTGCAATTATTCTTAGAGAAAGCTGCAGGCTCCCTTTGTGCACAATTTCTGCCAGCTCTGGCTTTCTTCTGGGGACAATGATTCTTATGCAGGTCCTCCACCTCCCTCTAAAGGCCTGAAGGGGCTGCACCACTCTGGGAAGGCCCACCCAACTTGGCTGAGTTAACCTGAAAAAGTGTTAGAGACCTCCTGGTCTCAAACACTGCATTCTGAATGTCCCATTCAAGTCAAACTCTTTCAGTTCCCAAGACTTGCTTGTTCAAACCTGCAACAACTCGGTGGTGTTGCTCAGTATGGGGTGTGAAAGTGGCCAGGAGAGTGGGCCGGGGAGGCAGTGAGCCATCTGGGAGGCAGGGCAGGGATTCTGTGCACACAGCTGAGGCCCAGAACTGGGAACCAGCAAGCCCTTTGCAGTTACTACTATTGCTATTGTCGTTGGAGGAGCAAGCAGTAGAGGCCAGCTGGTTGTGGAGGACCGAGACTGCTACGTGTGAAGCTCCATGTCTCTGAGGAAGATCTCCTATGTGGCCTTTCTCTGGGGTCTCAGTAGAGCTCAGCATCTTAGGTTTGCCTAAAATTAGCCTCCAGAGAGCTGCTGTTATTCCTCGTGGTGTTGAAGCCCTTGTCATGTCACCTGTAAGCCACAACATCCTGGCCCCTGGCTCACTTGCCTGGCCCCGAGCAGAGGCCCTGAGCTCCCTGTCCCCACATCCCAGAGACCACCTCAGGAGGGCAGGACAGGGGAGCAGATGGTCCTGAAGGGCAAGAGCCAAAGGCTAGCTGGACCCTTTTCTCCTTCTGTTTCTGCGTTGTCTATGTTTGCTGTGAAACTCAGAATGTGTTAGCTGCAAGCAGACGTATCTGTTTGCCCAGTGTAGAGCACTTTCAGGAGGTTGAGTGTTGGGTGCTGCTATGGCCTGAGTCGTATCTCTCCCCTCAAATTCATATGCTGAAGCTCCAACCCCCAGGGACCTAAGAATGTGACTGTGTTTAGAAATGAGACCTTTAAAAGATAATCAGAGTAAAATGAGGTCAGTAGTGTGGGCCTAATCCAAATCTGTCTGGTATCTTTATAAGATTAGGACATAGACAGTCACTGAGGGAAGACCATGTGAGGACACAGGGAGAAGATGGTTATCTACACACCAAGGAGAAAGGCCTCAGGAGAAACCAACCCTGCCAACACCTTGACCTCAGACTTTCAACTCCAGGACTATGAGAGAATAAGTGTGTGCTGTTTAAGCCACATAGTTGGTGGTGCTTTGTTACACAGCCCGAGCTGACTGATATAGGTGTCAAGAGACTGAAGGTAGAGACAGGGGTCCTGTGAACACTGAGTGACCTGTCACCTGGGGCCAGAGGGCCTGCCTGTTCCCCTTTGGACTTAGGTCTTGGGAAGCCCTGGCAAGGAGAGACACAGTCATCCTCCTATTGAACAAGTTCTCCAATGACATCTGCTGAACGAAGCAGCGGTGGACAAAGGGCTGACAGGATTTCCTGAAATGTGAAGGAGAGAGAGACCTTGGCTTATAACATAGAAGGATGAACTATTCCCTCCCATAAATTACGTTCTTCTCCTGACTCGAAGGTTCTTGGATGGAGGAGGTTACTGTTGTCTGTTTTCTGGTTTTCACCATAGCACCTCTGGGTAGGGTAAGAGTTGGAAGTACATCTGTAACTGCTGTGGCCAGTTGGGGTCTGTTTCAGGATGAGGCTGAGCTCCCAGAGCTAGGTGACTCCCATGCCTGTCCTGGGCTATTGCTGAGTGCCAACCACCTGAACACTGAGAAGTACGAAAGAACATTTGAAGTTCATCGAGTCTGCAAATTGGGATGAACTTTGACAGCACGACAGTTTGTTTAGGTGTTTCTATGTCTGTTTCATCAACATCCTCACAGTGTCAGCGCTCCAGAAATCCTAGTGCAGTGGGCCTTGCTGTGCCAGGAACCTCTACCTTGGAAACTCCGAAGGTGGCTGTGGTGCCCCCCAGAGGGGAGCCACCCATGTCTTCAGTATCCTGATCCCTTTTAAAGGTGGGAGAGGGAAGAGGTCAGGTGAGACTTATAGATAAGACAGGAACCTGCAAAGATATTTCCCAATTAAAACTGTTGCCTCTCTCTTCCTGTACTCTATAAGCCTAGAGTGCTGTTGACCTGTGGCTTTATTTCAGTCAATTAGTTACGTTGGTTCTTCCAAGAAAGCCCAGTGCCGGCCTCACATAGGATGCTTGTGAGTCTGTCTTGAAGAAAAGGTCATGCATGGAACACAGCCTGCTCTGCAAGGAGCGGGGAGGGGTGCAAGCACAGACCACTGTCCTGGGCGAATTCCCCGTCCTTTATATTGTTATCATACCTAGGGCTCTGCAATGCAGAAATATTACTGAATGACTCCCTCCAACGCAGAGAGATTATCCATTGGTCCGACTCAGCAGATGCTTGCTGTCACCGTGAAGAAATAATAGCACCCCTGTGAACAGCCTCAGGCCTGCTCGCAGGGGAAGCGGGTGCTGGGATCTTGATCGAAGGACCTGGTATCTGTGGGCAGCTCTCCTTGCAGGTTCTGTCAACTCCACCCTCCTTTCTCATCCCTGAGCCTGAGCCCACGCTCCATCATTACCCTCATCACAGACTATTTAATGTCACGTTAAATGTCTGCCAGCCCAGATGCTTGACAAGCACCAGATGCTTGTCAAATGAGTTAATTAATATCCAAAAACTTGTATTAATATAATGCATTTCTTCCCTAAACAGAAGATGATTGTTAATAACAGATGAAGTCATCATGATGCATATGTAAGGAAAAGAGAATAAAATGATTTTTCTCTTTCATAAAAAGAAAAAAGGGGAGTAAAAGAACATGAGAAAAAATGATTTACGCCTAGTCACTGAGGATGCTGACCCCAAAAATCATGAGGTCTTAATTCCAGAGATTTCTATTTACCCAAATAAGAGATCTTGATATGACGTATCAAGTCTGTCGTGTCCCTGTCTACCCTTCTCCCTGTCACTCTGCAGCCAGATAGAGAACGTCCTCCTTACCTTGTAAGATGTGTCACCTCCTCCAGCCACAAAGAAGAGCCCTCTGGGTCATCCCAGTTCCCATGTGAGGACACGCAGGATAACAAGGAAACAATACAAACTGAACCAGGGACACTAAAACATGCTGTGTGACAAGGGATTGAGAGAGAAGGGGCATGGGGAACAGAGCTGTATGGGCTGACCTGTGGAAGTGGACAGAGATTTGGGGGGAGATTTGGGGAATAGAGTTTTAGATGTGCAGTCTTGGGTTGTAGAATGAATCTTCGCAATTATTTTTCAAACAATACAAGTAATCAGTGAAATTCCTTTGTAATTACTATTGCCAACCAGGATTTTGTTCTTTAAGAGAGACTGTGCCAACGTACCATGGGTTTCACATGAAGTAGAGGGATATCAGCCAGGATTTTAGACCTAAGATTCACATCTAGCTACACCAGGATTAAAATCATCCTTAGATCTTAGTCAAGGGCAGCTTTTCCAGCATTCTCCACTTCGGGTATGAAGAGGTTGAGTTCAACCAGCACGACTGCTTCCCTTCTCATTCTCTAAAGACAGTCAGAGAGATATTGCAGAAATAACACTGAACATGCAGTTACAATTGCGGAGACAGTGTAAAAATAGGAAATTCATGATTAAAGCAGAAAACTAGACTTAACACAGCATTTGTCAGTTCGCTAAATTAAATAAAATTTTAAAAGGAAACTTCCTTGTGTGGTTGCAAACTTAAAATGAACTTTTCTCAACTCTCAGGCAAACAGGCAGCTTGAACACATGCATGTAAACTCACTCCCTGACAGACATTAAAATGATGGCACAAGGGTTTTTTTAAGTGATGGAAAAACAAAGGAAGGAACAACAAGAAGAAATCTTCGGAAGCTGTACAAGTGAAGGTGGGAGCGGGGGGTGGGGGAATTTGACTTTATAGCCCACACACACTGACCCCAGCCAGCACTGGGGAATGGGAACCAACTCATTTACATCAGAGAATCCTCTAAGGACTGAGCCCCTTGAAGTAAAAACATGGCACATGTTAGGACCGATGAGATCTGTTCATAAGGTCTTTAAGACCCTAGACTCCCTCCCCACTGGAGGAATTCAGGTCGGGGTGGAGCAACTGTTATGGTCTGTGTGCCCCTAAAATTCACATGTTGAAGCCCTATCCTCAATGTGCTGGTATTTGGAGATGAAGTATTTGGGAGGTGATTAGATTTAGATGAGGTCACAAGGGTGGGGCCTGGTGATGGGATTAGTGCCCTTGTAAGAAGAGATGCCAATGCTCTCTGTTCACGTGAGTACACATCAAGAAGGCAAACATTTGTAAGCAGCAAAAAGCCCTCACCAGAACGACCAGGCTGGCACCTGGATCTGGAACTCCAGCTTCCAGAGCTGTGAGAAATAAATGTCTGCAGTGTTTTGTGAAGGGTGCCCAAGGTGACCACAACAGCCGTGATGCTGCATGTCTCATAAGCTCCCCACTGCACTTACGGTGGTGAAGAGTAGCGCTGCCACTAGTGGTCCAGGACCACACACAGGCTTCAGGGCCGTAGGGTGAGGATGGAAATCAGTGAGTCGTCGCAGGGAAAACAATGATGGGTCACTCTAGTGGGACAAATACATGTACTAAAACACCAGGAGTGGCTTCACCTCTGGAAGACAGGCCTTTTCCCCTAATTTTTCACAATGAGTGTGTTTCGTTATTGTTACTATAAGTGGCAAAAAGGCATGTGTAGAAATAGCAACCAGTTACAAACAGCAAACAGTTCCCCGACAGAAGGCTCAATATACTCTGCCTGGAATTAAGAAAATTAATTGTTAGGGACGTTATTAAAACAAATATCTTCTGGTAACAACATAACATAAATGATGCATCACTCTCCCAGCCTGGGCCACACCCTGGGGGAGAAGGCACATGCCTGCATAGTCGGTGCGGCTGTGGAATGGCCTCTGCCCAAGGCCTTTCCTTTCTCCAGGTGCCCAAGAACCCAGCACACACACAGCCCATTGAGCACCCCAGGCTGCAGCCATACTGTTCCAGCCCACAGAGGCAATGTGGCAGCTACAAGCATGTTGATCAAGAGGGATGTATTTCCAGCTTTTAAGAAGTCTGTGGTTGTGGTTACACACATGCACAGTTTGTGGACATCCCACCCACAAGAAATGCCCACTCACCCCCAAGAATGTATCAATAAAATGCCATAATTAGGTCTTAAATGTTCTCACCACAAAAAAAGAAATGGTAAGCATGTGACAGGACAGAGGCACTAGCTGAGCTATGGCGGTCATCATTTTGCCATATATATATGTGTATCAAATCAGCACATTGTACACCTTAAATTCACATAATCTTGTTTATTAATTATATCTCAACAAAGCTGGAAAAAAATATCACATTTAAATGAGTAGCCCATGTACTATTCCTAAGAGCAGTATTTCTGGGGCAAATAATGACCTAGTCAACTCCATCAACTACGTCTTTAGTCAATCCATGGATCTCAGTAATGCTGGGTCTTAGTCTCCAGTGGAGACAACTGGACTGACAGAGAAAGGAGGAGGGAGGGCAAAGGGACTGAACCATGGAGTCGCCAGCTCTGCTCCGATTAAGCCAACAATGCGGTCTCACCTTTGCGGACTCAGATCTCACCCCCCCATTTACAGGAGGAACCCAGCACCTTCTTCACTCTGACCCGCACTGCTCTGCACAAGGTATCTTAGGGGAACTCAGGGATTCCTGAGTCCTACAAGGGACAGCTTTGCTCCAATTTCCAGCTGAGGGACCCAGCGATCTCAGTGGGGTGGTAGATGGGGGCTGGGTTAGCAGTGGGTATAGGTATTTCAGGGTTCCAATTTTATTGATCACAATAAAGTTGGGAAGGAGCGAGGGGCCTGGCCATGTGGGACAGCCAGAAGAAAGGCCCAGGGCTAGAAACTGGAACCCCGAAGGCTCCCCTCTTAATATTAGCAAATGCTGTGTGTGGGCTTTTGTTCACCTGGAGCCACCTGCATCTTTCAGGAGATGCTGAGGTTTGATCTTGAAGATATGACTACACAGCCTTGAAATTTTCACTTCTGTCTAGGATATTATGATGCTATGAAAAACAAATGTGAGAAAAGAAAACAAAGAGAAGAAAAAAAACCAAGAAGACTCATAATTAAAAACTACCCTCTTTGAGAAATAGAACAAAGCATCTGAGAGCAGCATTTCCCGAGAGCTTCGCCTTCCTCATAAGAACACTTGGTTTGCCAGGAGAAAAAAGGAAATCAGAGGGCTCCAGTGGAAATGTTTGTTTATTAAAGCATATAAATTCTTCAAACTTCAGTAGTAAATGTAGTTGTAAAAGCATATCCTTATAATAAATAGATCTCCAGCAAATGCATCAATAAATATATTACTTTACCTGAAGAACCTGTATCAATACATGTTTTGCATAGATTTCCAATAGCTCAATGTGAACATAGTTAAACTTGTGTGGAGAAAGCTGTACTACTAATAATAAAAACAGCTACAAGCAAGACTAAGGGAACAAAAACGGGAGGGCATGCTTCCTGAGCAGTGTTTTCTTTTTGCCAGAGCTGAGTGCTTCTGCTCTAACATAAACTGAACTTACCCACTCCCTCCTCTTCCCGCACCGTGTTCTCCCTGCAGTAGCTGGTGTATCATACACCTGTTCAGGTCACCGGAGAGCCCCAACTTCAGGCGGAGAAATTCTGAAAGACATCGGCAGCCTCCACCCAGTTCTGGAAGCAGGCCCGCCCCCGCTCCCGGATCTGCTTGCGCCCTTTGTCGGTGATGACCTCCCCGCTGGGTTTCAGGATCACAAGCCTGGGGGTGGCCGTAATGTGGTACCTGGTCCTCAGCTCACTGCGGGAGAGAAGAGGGCAGGCAAGGGGTCAGCATGGGGGCAGGGGAGGCTGCTGCCACATCTTCAAAGAAACTAGGACTTTCCCTGTGCAAAGCCTCAGAACCCCGCCCACCAGGCGCCCTCCTTCTGCGCTGTGGGTCCCCTTTGAGCCTCTTTCCTTCTTGTTGTTGCCCAGTTTCACGCCATTGCTAACCTTGACAAATGTCTACAGTGGTGGGACTGCTCAGTGTCTATGCTTCCCAAGACTGCAGCCACAGCCACAGGGGACAACTGAGACCTCAAAGTGTGGCTGCTGTGCCAGAGGAACTGAATCTTTCATTTCAGTTCACTTTAAGTTTAAGAAGCCACTTGTGGCTAGTGGCTATTGTATTGCATGGTGCAATTCTAAACTCACAACTAAACCCCCCAAATTAATAACCCTCTCTACATCTCAAGAGGATTGAAAAATATCGGGTACACATAATGGTAAAAGATTTATTTACATGAGTTCTAGCTAAATGCAAAGCCTTATTCGACTTTCTGCCCTACAAATTCAAGGACATGCTGATCAACATTATGGATGAACCATTCCTTGGCTACTTGTACCATCAAGCATAACCCTGTGAGTGGCCTTTTTACACAATGATTTGTGTTTATTTAGGGAAAGGAGTGTCCTCCTTCTTAGTTTCACAAATCTCCCTTCACAGGGATTATTGCCCTCAGGATAGGACAGCTGATGAAAATCCCCTTTGTGTGTCCACAACCAGCTTGCAAGGGCTTCACATCAACAGTAATCTGATTTCCCTCATCTGTCACCCTCAGGACTATGAATCTGAGTAAGCAGAAATGCACCTGAGACCCTCCTGTTACCAACTATTCCCCTTCACATCTCTACCAAGGTCCTCCTGATATTTTCTGGCATCCAGATCAAAGGCAAATTTCAACTCAAACAGGAAAACATACATAGTGCCTACACCCAAGAAAGGGAGAATGTACTGTATACACAATCATCTATGAGACAGTGAGAAAACTGGCCAAGCTCTTGGTCACAGAGGGGGTCTTACTAAATTTCAAATCATCAGCAGTACACAGACCACTTAATCAGACCATAGTGTAATGGAAATGGAAACCAATAAAAGTAATTTTTTAAAATATATGGTTATTTCACATAACCATATATTGTATGTGAAATAGCAATACAGACTACAAAATAATTAATGCAGAGCAATATGGAATATAGTACAGAGCCCAACTGTGCTGATATGATTCAGCACAGTTAGGAAGCTGTGGTTTTACAGACTCTTATCTAAAACTAGAAGGCCTCTAGATGAATGAGTTGTGCATTTAATTCAAGAAGTTAGAAAAGTAATGATGGAACCAATGCAAGGAAGGTAGAAGGAGGATAAAGAAGATTGAGGAACGAAATCACTGAAACAGGAAATGAATAAAAATGGGGTGAGCAATAAAATTAAACCTGGTTCTTAGAAAAAACTAAAAAATGGAGCGAAGACTGGGCCAGGGAGAATGGAAGACAGTAATACAGGCAGACAGCCATTGTCACTCCCGAAACACACAGCAACTACCTGACGGCCTGATCCTGAAGAAAACCCTGCATATGGCCACCACTCCAGCAGCTTCTGGAAACCAGTCCACACGTGTCCACTACTTACATGAGGAAGGAAAAAAATGGGAGAGGGAAAAATATATGAACTATTATATAAAAATGATCATGAACAATGAGAAAGACACAATAGAGACAGCCCTGATGAAACTGTCACAAAACCGACAAACCCAAACCACAAAGAGGGTAGATACAAATCCAGATCAAACTGCAGACTGAAGGGACAAATGGATCCATCGCACACAGCCATGCAGTTCTGGGAACTCTCAGGCAGGGCTGATGAAAGCTGTGGCAGAGGAGATGACCTTCTCCAGTGTTTTAAGAATCCTGCACAACCCGTGAATTTTGAAACGCATAAGAAATTAGCTTTCACCAAAGGCATAAAACAAAATATAAAAGAGAAATAACCCATATAACTCTGCACAAAAGCTGCAGGGACATGGCCAGTGGCTTGATCTATACTTTGTTTGGCTGTGTGGGCAGGTGAATTACATCAGCGCCTAACTCTAGGCAGCAGGGGTGAAGCATGTGGCCTACCCTGCCGGGAAAGGAAGCAGTGGCCTGGTTGGGGCTTTGCCACCCAGGGCCTTGGGGCTTACTCCCAAGGAGGAGCCTGATGGGCTTTATGGAGAATAGCGAGGAATCCTGGAGGCTCTGAGACTACCCAGAGCCTGACTCAGCCTCTGTGTCCCTATCAAGTTCCAGCACTGCTGCCGCTGGTCCAGAGTCTGACCTTTAGGCAGCATGTCCAGAGCAGTAGCACCTCTGAGTGTGGGGTCCCTGAACCAGCAGCAGCAGCCACATCCAGAAACTTGTCAGAAATGCAGTCTCCTGCCCCTGATGGTAGGGGTGGAGCCCACTTGCTCGAGTTTGCCAAACCTCCCAGGGCCTTCTGTATCCATCTCTTCCCCCCATCCCACTCATGGGACACGGAGGAGGGGGAAAGAGCAAGCGGAAGTGGAAGGAGAGGCAGTACTCTCAACAACTCAGTTAGTACAGAGGCCAGTGGCTTTCGGCTCAGCCTCCATGACCTTCCTTTGGAAAGCATGCCTCCTCCACTTTCTGGTATTACCTAGCTGTGTGACTTGGGCAAGCTTAGTTAACCTCCTTACACCCATTTTCTAGAGTTGCTGGGAGGATAAAATGATTAATATATATACAGCTTAGCTAAGGGCTTGGCGCATAGTAAGCACTCAATAAATGCTGGCTGTTCTTATTGGGTAAGAAGGACTGAGCTCCGATTCCAGCTGGGCCATCTGCCCAGTCAGCACAGGCCTTGGCCCTTCGCTATCCTAACCAGCACAAAAATGAGTAAGGAGCATGCTCAGAACCAGTGATACTCTGTCGAGCACTTGCTTGTGTGCTGGGAAAGAGGAAGGTGTAAAGATATGTAGCCCAACACACAGCAGCCACTGTCACCATGAGGAGACGCTGGATTTGCCAGGTAGCCACTGGCTGCAGTCTAAGCATGAAACAGACATGGCAGAAGGCAGAGCCACAAAATCCTCAGTGGCCTTCCACCTGCCTCGCACTAGCTCCTGGCTTCTGATTGTTCCAAGTAAGCAGATCTATAACCTTCATTGTTTAGGCTATGAGTTGTTGTTATTGTTGTTTTAATCAGTTGCAACATTAAATCAAGCTCTGATGCAGTTAGAGGGATTTGAGGCAAGCTGGGTTTTGAGGAGTGAGGAGGTTTGGAATTTACTTTTTGTTGCTCCAGTTTATTTTCAAAGAGTCACCAGTGTGGGCCTTTAAATCCCCACACTGGCAGCCTCTGCCTGGGGACAACTGTAACCTTGGAGCCATGCAAGAGAGGCACATAACCACCCTCCTTCTGTGGAGTCATCTCAATCCCCTCTGGGTGCTGAGCTGTGTCTAGAGAGACTAGACTGTGCCTTGAAAAGGAGAGAACCTTGTCGCTGGACAGAGGTAAGCCATAACTGAGCATTTTTACCATTTCAGGGAAATCCAAGAGGCCAGTTCCTCCTTGCCCTCAGCACTGGGTGCTGTTGCAATGTTGGTGCCCCTGCTTCATCTAATGCAGTGCATCCTTGTCCCTGGCACAATCACTTCTAGGTTGCCATGGCAACTTCTGGCTCCAGTCTCTTTACATCTTATCTACCAGCAAACTGTTACAGAGCAAATCTCTCTACTTGCTCCAATTATCCAGCCAACAAGCACCCTGCAGATGCCAAGTTTTGTACAATGTCTGGTCTGACCTTAGGGCCAAAGAGACTGCTCCTCCTCCAAACACACACTCCTAAACAGGTGGCATTGAGCTCGAGCTATGAAGGGCATAGGCCTCCCAGGCCAGAAATGCTCCTGGTGTCCCCAGGCACATGGAGGAGGAGAAGCTGCCAGGGGGCTCCAGGGTTGGGGGACTGTGGCATGTACAACCTTTAGAGATGGAAAAGTATACGGAGTGTTCTGCAACTTCAGCTGTCCAGTCTGGACAGACATAGGTGGAAAGGGCTGGGGTGGGAGGCAAGTGTGGTCAATTGCTGGAGGGCAGAGAAAGATGTGGACCGAGCCCTGTGGGCAACGGGAACTTGGGGAACCACTGGAGAGCTGTGATAGGGCATGGCAGAACCAGACCCATCTTTGATGAGACGAGGTAGGTGTGAGAACAAAAGTCCTTTAGATGGGGACACCAAGGCCAGAGGGACCAGTTAGAATATTCTAATGGTCCAGGACCTAACTGAAGAAAGTAGCAATGAGTAGAAAGACAGGAAGGACTGGACAGCTGCAGATTAAGTGGATCTAGGGCCTGGCAGAGACATGCTGCATCAGGAGGCCCAGGAAGAGCTGGAACCCTGGGCTGGAGAGAACCAGGTCAAGTAGCTTGGCACACGCACCCTACCCTACAGCATCGAGGGCTCTAATGAAGCTGTTCTCTACCCAGGAAATGAAGCATGGCTAGTTATTTTTCCCATCCAATCCAAACCTGTAGACCTAGAAGCCAAGGTGTGCCGTCTCCCTGGCCCATGGCCTGGGGCGGTGGTGAGAGCCAGAACAGGGGTAGGGCGTTCTGCTCCAGGCCTCCTTGGGGTCTGCTGAGCCCGAATGGGCACAAGCGTTCTCAAGAAACAATCACAAAATCTACGTGACATCACCACTGAGCAGGTCTCTGCCTGCATGGGAGCACAAGACAG
>NW_006440618.1:413961-423009 GCF_000325575.1 Pteropus alecto | reverse complement strand
TGGCAAATTTAGTTGTTACTTCTTTCTTGGGCCCAAAATAAAGGAAAGGAAGTTGGGCAGGATGGCCTCAATGCTGTCCTCATGTTCAGGCCTGGAAGGTCAGTCCCTCCTCTCACTCATGCTGCCTCTGGTTGGAGGGATGTCAGTGAACATTTGCTTGTTTAGACAGAAAGGTGGCAGTAGTAGTAGTAGTGGTGGTTTTTTGTGGGCTGCTGCAAAGCCAAGATCTAAGCAACTCTGAGGACAAAGTGAGCGACTCCAGGCATTTTTTTCCTGCAGGGGCATTTGCAGCAGTCCCACCTCCAGCTATGCCAGGGTGACCCTGTGGAGGCTCTGTGGTGATTTCCTCTCTTCTTCCTACGACTGGGCAGTCAGCAGTAATCCAATAGATAGCCGCTGAGGGAAGACAGACAGCATAGGTCCCTCACCATGACTGAGGGGGCTCAGGAGATTACTGCCCTGGCCCCACTTTCCCATAGCATCGAGCACAGTGCTGTGTTCTGTTCACATTAGGAACTTCCCCCACTTCTGCCCAGATGCTCCCTACATTTTTTATTTCTCCTTGGTGGTTACTGTCATTTTGCTCCTAATCTAATTCTATAAATTCGGGACAGAATAAGCAGAATTGAGAAAACAGCACCAAGAATTCCCACAAAATATCTCATTTCCTAACAAAGAAACAGCAATGACAGGTTTAATGGAGTGCAATCTGGAAAGGGGTAAGGACAAGGAGCTAACTTCCCCAAAAGGAAAATAGAGGTTGGATGCCCATGGAGATGGCCCAAGGAGGCTTTCTGGGCCCTGAGCTGCTCAGCTGCCTGCAGGGAACCTCAGTGGCTTTGACCAGATAACTAGGGAAGGGGAGGGCGTCCTGATGGCTCTCCTCCAGGCTCTCAGTCTTTGGCTCTCAGAAAGGAGGCAGCCAGAGCAGAAAAATGGGTCCTAGGGCCAGAGGCACCAGCCTCTGCGCCTCAATGGCACATCTGTGAAATGGGCAGTAGACACCAAATGCTGGTATACAACTACCTGACATGGCTCTGAATTCATGTGTCAGCGTAGTCCTTGTGCATCTGAGATGCATCATTATACCCAGCAATTAATGCCTTGCCTCTGGTCTCCCAAGTGAATCCTAGAGCTGCACTCTGTGGAAGTCTGAGCTCTTGGCTTGATTATTGTCACTTTCAAAACTAAGTGGGTTCAAAAGCTGTGCATAACTTAAGCACTAAGCAAATAAAAACATATTTTACAACCAGCACTAGACTTGATGCTATAATAAATCCTTCTGCCAAGTGAATCTTGATCATTTGGACTTATCATCTGTATGACTTTCCTAGTCCTGCTGTGAGAGGCCCGAGGAAGCAGGCTTGCCCACCTCATCTCTTCCTCAGTATCATGGAAAGCAAGTGTTGAGGGAAGAGTTACACTTCCATAGAACTTCTAAAGTTAGCTTCAATTTTTAATTGTCCAGAGGAATGTCATCACAGGACAATTAATTTAATTTGGGGGTTAATGCGACAACTGGATAATAATTCCTCAGAGAAATGTGGCATGTGTCCCTGTAAAACAAAGCGCAAAATTTCTGTCTGTTAAGGGGTTGGTGGGGTCATGTACTTTGTGAAGTGCAATTAAACCCAAGTCTGGACGCTGACACCACAGGAGATCCCAATGTGCTGGACATTAGGGGTCATGCCATACTTGCCCTCTGCCAAATCGCCTCCAAGTCCTCCCACATCCTCCCTCCAAGTCCTCTCTCCTCCCCTCCGCGGAGCCTTGACCACAGCCAATGGAGAAGTACGGTCAATTTCTAGTTCATTCACAAACTGAAATCCAACAAAGCTGAGGGGCTCCGCCCTGTCATTTCTTTTCTAACACAAGGGCTGGATGATATCCTTCACAGCAAGGATTTCTGCCGTCTCTGACATCTGCCTCTGCAGAAGTCCTGGAACTTGGTTTCCCTTATAGTTGTCGCAGCAGGAACTGCCCTTACAGTTGGGAAAATTACAGTCATTGGCAGTAAAAATAAAACTGCAGCATGGCCCAAACTGGGTTCCTCCAGCCCCGGAGGTCCTGCCGCCCTCCCCTCCCGCCCGGACCCCTCGCCCCCCTGCGCCCGCCTCCCGCACCTCTCTTCCAGCCCCTGCACTGCTGGCCTGGTCAGTCACTCCACGGTTTTGGGTTCTGATCAGAGTGGCCTCCGGGGTCCCCTCTCCTGCCCTTCAGACTCAGGGTTTTCCCTGTGCAGGGGGGCGGGGCGTCCTGGACTGCGGTTCCTAGGGTGGGCTCTGCGCACCACAGCATCACTGGAGCTCGTGAGAAATGCAGACCCTCCAAGCCAGAGAGTGGTGTGCGCCAGGGTCCGGGGATGCCGACACTTCGGTCCGCCACCTGCTAGAGCCTCCTTGGAAAGCTGCCTAGAAACTACCATGTACCCGCGTGCACATCAGCTTGGGGGGCGGGGAGGGGAGGGTTGCGACTACAGGGACAGGCGCGGGACTTGGGGGACCCGTCGGCGGCCCCAGCCCGGACCCTACTCACTGCCGGTACGGGTCCTGGAAGGGCAACGCCAGCCAGGTGCCCGGCAGCTGGCGCATGAAGTCTTGCATCTCCTGTGCACTGCTGTCCACCGACACCAAAACAACCGCAAAAGGCGCGGGCGGCTGAGCTAGCTCCACTAGCTCCGCGTAGAAGTCGCAGAGCAGCGGCGTAAAGTCGCGGCTGAGCGCGCACCGGGCCGCGGCGAAGTACAGCGCCACCACCTTGTTCTGTAGTGCTGCCTCAGCCTCCACGCACGCGCCGCCGCGGGTGACCAGGCGCCGCCCGCCCAGCACATCCACCATGGCCCGTGCGAGGACCCCTACGACGGAGGACACCTGAAAGCAGGCGGCGGTGTCCGGCCTCCCTTCGCACCGCCGGGCGCCCGGGCTGCCCAAGACCCTCGCCGGCCTCGGCACGGGCCTTGGCCTCCAGCTGGGACAGAAGCGTCCGCACTAGGGAGAGGGAGGGGACACTCACAGACACTAGCTATCCCACAGGTAGCGGTGGCAGTTACAACGCACCATCTGCCTCCAGGGGGCAGAGTCGCCTGGGTACCCTTCCGCCCTGATGCTTTCCTCTCCCCTGCGCCCCGCCCTGCCCCGCCTGCGCAGTGCCCCACGCCCTCCCCCGCGCCTCCTCCACCTCCCATTCCCCTACTTTCCGCGCGGCTCTCTGTTCTGTACCTGCCCGCACGCTGCCTCCGTGCTTCCAGTCTCGCCGCGCTCTTCTCTGCTTTGCGACCCACCCCTCTGCCGGTGACCCGGCGTCTCCATCACCCCCGCCCCAGCTTCCTAACCTCCACCCTGAGCTTCTTCCCTTTCCACCTGCCACAGGTGTCCTGCGGGCCAGGGAGGGTGAGGGCGGTTCGGCCTGGAGGGGGCAAGCGTGGGGCAGTAGGGAGACGCTCCCGGTTCTTTCCCGGGATTGCCGTGACATCCTGCGCCCTGGCTGGGAGGATCCCAGGAGTCTTGCAAGTAATTGGGGTAGGTAGGTTCTTAAAGAACTTTTTACTCGGAAAAGCAGTGTAATAACCTGCCCGGCACTGTGGGTGGACCTGGGATTGGGCCTGGAGCAGAGTCTCAGCTCCCTGCCCGGGCAAAGGGGCACTCGCGTGGGTGCAGAATTTAAGGGAGCATCAAAAAACTCCGCGATCAAGAAAAACACTCTAATTCAAATACAACATTTTAAAAATTCAAAATTAATGCCAAAAAGTTCATGATAAACAAAACATCAAACATGTAAATAGGAAAGCATCCCACCCTGGGAAACAAAACAAAAACTCTAGGTGTATAAGGAAATTTTACTGTGCGTGCTCTGGAGAGGGAAGGGGCGGGGCAGGTTCAGGGGAAAGGCGGAGCCGTAGGGAGCAGTGCAATTTAAATGATGGCTGGCATCCTCAGAGCCCTCCGCTGTCTCCTCCCGTGTCCCCGTGATCGAAGACGGACACGCATGGACACTGCCCTACTAGCCTGACCTACTGGGTCGGTTGTGTAAGTACATTTGGCAGAGCCAAGGCTAAGTGGAAATCCTGTTGGACTGGTGACAGTCCGTCAAGCACACTGCCAAAGCCTCCTTCACTGTCCTCTTAAAAAAGTAGTAATTTATAGGCAATAAGAAAAAAATCGAGAGGAGCTGTGAGCAGTATTAATCTTGCATGTGGAGCCCCTTTTTAAATCTCAGAAATAAGATGAATAGAATGTCGCTAAACTCTAAATCTCATCAAGACTGTATTTTGATCTGTTTGGCCATGTGTTTTGGTTTTTTGTTTTTATCACAACAGTGAGCAAAGTAGAGAGCATTCATTTTAGTGCCACCCACTCACCAGAGAAATATCTATTTGCATAAATGCTGTGTGCTGAGGGTGGATGACTGTTCCAGGGACCCCAATGGCAAAGCAGGGACAGTGCCCCCTCCTCCAGGAAGATCTGGGGGAACACAGTGGAGGCTGTGGGACAGACACTCCTCCTTACACTCCTGTGTGTGTGTGTGTGTGTGTGTGTGTAAAGGGACTTCACCCTCAAGAGCTCCTTACATGTACAGGGCTATTTACCCACACAGCTCAACTCATTCTCTAGCTCCCTATCTAGAAAGTATTCTCAATCTGGTTTAAGGGACTTCCCAAGCCCCTCTTCCTTGCATGAGACTCTGAAGAGTAACCGGGTAGGGTTCTTGGCCCAGCTTAGGTGGACTGGGTCCACCTCCCCACTTGTCCTCACCCTCTTAGGGCCACCAGGCCCCAAAGCATGGCAGATATGTTTAATTCCCTGTTAAATTGGCCAAAAACATAAGATTTCCAGAAAAGAACTATCAAGAGTAAAAAAGTACACAAGACTTCACTCGGATGTTTCACTTTTTTTTTTCACACCCCCTTTCTGGTTCTACCTTTCTCATGGACCTATACCCCTCTTCCAGATCGAGCCTCTCCCCCTTGGTCTTCAGGCAGAATCACATACTATCAGCATCAGAAGGGCCCACCAGGGCCAAATTTCTTCCTTTAGCTTCTGGTCACCAGCAGACCTCACAGCAGGAACTGGCTCATTAACCAGTGGTGCTCAAAGGCTATGTACAAGCATCTCCCAGAGTGTCTCAGCCTGTACCCAGAGCTGTCAAGCTCTTCAACAAGAGTGTCCACTTATGATGACCTTCTAGTTTCCACCAGTTTTCTTACCCAAAAGAGAAACCTTTAGTTTTTTACAATTTTAGCCCTGTCAGTATTTCTCAGCATTTGACCCAGAGCACAAAGATGCACTTGCGGAGATCACAATCCTCTTGGCAATATACCTCGTTCAAAAGAATGTCGACATACTAAAATAGAATGCTCTTGGTCTAGACCCTATCCTCTAAAACAAGTTACATCAGAAGCGTATTAGAAACACACATTTCTCAGGCACCAGTCCAAACTCAGAACCACAAATTAATTCTTTCCTTCCTTTTAAAATTCAGGTCTCATCTCAGGAGTCTCTTATTAGCTTTATTGAGATATAATTTATATATGTATTTAAAGTCACCTATTGAACACTTCATTTTAGTAAATTTAGAGTTGCACAACCAGCACTACAATCTAATTTTAAACATTTCTCTCACCCTCAAAAGACTCCTAGTGTCCACTAGTAAATGTTCTCCATTCCTAGTGCCAGGCCCCAGCAATCAGTAATCTATTTTCCATCTCTAGTTTTCCCTTTTTGGGAGGAACACTTAATATAAATGGAATCATATAATACATGGCATTTTCCATTTGGCTTCTTTTATTTTACATGTTTTTGAAGTTCATCCATGTTGTAGTATCAGTTCATTTTCTTTCCTGAGTAGTGCTCCATTGTGTTTATCCATGTTGTGTTTATCCATTTACCGGTTGATGTAAATTTGGGTTATTTCCATTTGGGGGCTATTATGAACAAAGCTGCTATAAATACTAGTTTACATGATTTCTGTAGACTTTTTTTTCAGTTCTTATGTGTATATTCCTATGAACCTAGGGACTTATGGTAAATTTAAATTTAGAGAAATTGCTAAACTGTTATTCAGTTTCTTCGTTTCACCAATATTTGTTGTTGCCTGTTTGTTTTCTGGATTACAGTCATGCTGGTGGGTGGAAAGTCCAATCTCAGTTGTAGTTTGCATTCCTCTAATGACTAAGGATGTTGAGCATTTCCATTTTTGTGTGTTTATTGGCCATTTTGTGTATCTTCTTTAGAGAAATGTTTACTGAAATTCTTTGCTCTTGGACTATCTTCTTGTTAGAGTTCTTTATATATTCTGAATACCAATCCTTTATCGATATGATTTGCAAATATCTTCACCCATTCTGTGTCTCGTTTACTCATTTTCTTAACAGTGGCTTAACAAAAGATTTTAATTTTGATGAAGTCTAATTTATCAATTTTATCTTTTATGGATTGTAGTTTTGTGTCATACATAAGAAATCTAAATATTTGTCAAAACCAGGGTCATGAATATTCTCACCTATGATTTCTTCTAAGTTTGATAGTTTTAGGTCTAATATTTAGCTCTAAGATCCATTATGATGAAGGGTCTAAAGTCATCCTTTTGCAATTGGATATCCAGTTCTTCCAGCCTCATTTGTTGAAATGGCAATCTTTTTTCCATTGAATTACCGTGGCACCTCAAAGGAAAACCAGTTGACCATTAATGTAAGCGTTAATTTAGTGCTCTCAGATGTTTCGCTGAGACTGATCGATAGATCAATTGATAGATCTAGATATATCCTTATACCAATAACATGTTATCTTGATTATTGTAGATTTGTAGTTTTAAAATCAGAAACTATAAAGTTCTCCAAATTTGTTTTTACTTTTCAACATTCTTTTGACTATTCTGAGTTCTTTGCATTTCCATAAAAAATTTAGGATCAGCTTGTTCATTCTTCTAACAAAGCATGCTAGGATAGGGATGGTCATGTTAATGAGTCTTCTGATCCATAAATATGGAATATCACATCCTTTATTTAGATCTCCTTTAATTTGTAGATTTCAATGTGCAATCTCACTTTAGTATTAAATTGATTCCTAGTTTAACCATTTTGATGCTATGGATGGAACTTTATTTCACATAGTTCACTGCTATATTGCATATATAGAAATGCAACTGATTTTTTGCATATAGATCTTCTATCTTGCAACTCTGTTGAATTCAGTAGCTCTTATATTTTATGTGTGTATCCCTTAAGATTTTTGACATAGTCATGTCATCTGCAAATAAAGATAATTTCATTTCTTTCTCACCTGGATGCTATTCCCCCCCCACCCCCTTGCTTGACTACAGGGCTAGAATCTACAGTACAATAGTGAATAGAGGAGTGAGAGTGGTTGCCTTTGACATTTCTGATCTTTGAAGGAAAATCGTTATTCTTTCACCATTAAGTATGACATTAGCTGTAGATATTTTTTTTATATAGGTGCCCTTAATCAGGCTGAGAAAATGCACTTCTATTCCTTTACTCCATCCTTTAAGATGATTTGTGTCCTTTGAAATGTATTCACTGGTTTTCTAATATCAAATCTCTCTTGGTCATATACCTAAGACCTGTCTACATATCACTAGATTTGTATCTACATTCATGAATGACATTCGTCTGCGGCATTCTTGTGATGTTTTTGTCTGGCTTAGATATCAGGGTAATAAAAACCTCATAGTATACAGCTGGTAAGTATTCCTTCCTCTTCTATTTTCTGAATCTGTAAAAGATTGGTATTATTTCTTCTTTTAATGTCTGGTAGCCGCCTGTGAAGCTATCTGGCCCTGGGCTTTATTTTATGAAAAGATTCTATTTTCTAGTTAATTTCTTTACTTGTTATTGACCTACTGAAATTTCCCATTTCATAAGTTTTGGTAATTTGTCCAAAACATCCTTCACTTGAGTTGTCCAATGTGTTAGCATAAAGTTGTTCAACGTATTTCTTTATAATTTCTTTAATTTTTGTAAGGTTGATAATAATGTCCCCTGTTTCATTTCTGATGGTGATTTGTGTCTTTCTTGGTCAGTGTAGCTATAAGTTTGCCAAACTTGTTGATCTTCTCAAAGACCCCACTATTGTTTTCATTTATTTTTCTCTATTGTTTTTGTCTTCTATTTCACTGATTTCCAAACTGATCTGTTAATTCTTTCCTTCTGTTTTCTTTGGATTAATTTGCCCTCTTTCTAGGTTTTTGTTTTGTTTTTTTTTTTGAAAGTGGAAGCTTATACTATTGACTTGAGGTCTTTTTAATATATATTTAAAGGCGTAAATTTCCCTCTAAACACTGTTTAGCTGTGTCCATTAATTTTGATATACGGTGTTGTGTTCTGAATTTACTAAAAAGTGATGCTCAATTTATTTTACTAACATGCATACTCATTACAGATTTTGTAAAAGTCAAACTCCCTTCAAGGAAGGTAACAAGGAATTTAATATAAAACCAATTCAAGCTCTGTATCTCAGATTCTTAAAAGTAATATTAAGCTATTAGGATGACTCTTTCTCTCCCTATGCAGAGTTCAGTAATCAGACTAATGTGAGCTATCTAAAAAAGTGAACATGGATGCATTCAGTATTAAGCCACTGTACATACACGCCCATGTCATAATTCAGATGGTTTGTAGACCGAGTTCCAGCCTCACAACAAATATGAATTGTCAAACACACAGCTAAGGTGGTTATTCAGATACTCCAAGTGTACATGACAAATGAACTATGACAAAATATTATTATTTTGTTCCTATAATATAGTTGTTTCTTATAATAAATAACAATATTCCAAAGTTATAAAAAAGTATCAATCCATTTTCCAAAGTTAATGTGTGGGAAAAGAAAACATCCTGCAAGAGAATATCATTCTGGTAACAAGGCATTTCATCTATAAGTTTTTTAAAATTTGTTTTGTTTTAAAACTATTACTGGGTATCCTTTCAGGAACAGAACGAAGGCAACCTAAAAATGACCTGAGTTTCATTTCTGATAGAGCTCCCAACATCATTTGAATGCTGAAGCCTGAGAGTTGTTTTCTACCAGGAAG
>NW_006440618.1:386932-413880 GCF_000325575.1 Pteropus alecto | reverse complement strand
AATGCCATGTGCTGTTAATCCAAACAACCTGGGAAATACATTCACAGAATTCCAAACAAAGCAACTTTAATCATTTCCAGTTTCAAAGTCTTTTAAGAATATGATTCTTATGTTGATATGTTTTAAACCTGGAGGTTTAAAACAGAAGATTTAGGTCAAAGATATTACAAACATAAAAGCACATCCTTATCATCCCCCAGATATAGCCATGCAAATATTAAAAACTCCAGGGCTTTTAACTACCCCTAAAATCCAAGACAGGATGTCTCAAACTTGAGTGTGCATACAATTACTTAGGGGTAGGGGAGGAGTGCTTCTTAGATTGCAGTTTCCTTGGTCCCAATTTCAGTTTGTGTGAAGGCTAGGAATCTGTGTTTTAATAATCTTCACCCAGACAGTCAGGCAGCTGAGTCTCACATTGTACTACTCAGAGACACTAGCCTAAGAATTTCTCATTCTTACAGATCATTCTTAAAAATCTATTTCTGATGATTAAGAAAATTAATGTACAATAAATTCTTATTTCTTGGACCTTTAACCCTGTTCTGTCCCAGAGAAGTAAATAACTTAATGGTGAGTTACTAGCACAATTTCAGACACTGAGGGAAAAGCACACAAAAAAACATACCTTTTAAAGATAACAGAGCAACTGAAAATTTTGGAAGGGCCTCTCTGGGCTCATGACAAACCATTAAGAGCATGTGAACTATTGATAGGGCAAGGGAAATAAAGGTATGAAAAAACAGGGACAAATTTTTGTAAAAGAGAATGGTCACATCAGTCAACATTTCATTACATTATACAGTGCCTGCTTAGCCACTGATGCCAATCGATAGGCCACCTGGGCTGTTCGGCTGCTCTTCCCTGCAATGCCATGTCACTAAAGTGTGCTGAAAGGTAGAAGGGGGCAATTAGACCCTCACTGACCTGTCCAGGCACCACTCAGAGAAGGGATTCTCATGCTGAATAAGGAAAGTGCTCCTGACCACCAAAGCAAAACCCCCAGTCAAACATGTGCTCTTCGGATAATGACATA
Source organism: Pteropus alecto (assembly GCF_000325575.1). NCBI lineage: Eukaryota > Metazoa > Chordata > Mammalia > Chiroptera > Pteropodidae > Pteropus > Pteropus alecto. Next base: position 412,844 of record NW_006440618.1, on the reverse strand, counting down.
AGACCTACTCCCCAAGCTGCAAATATAGCATGGCCACGTGGGATTCAGATGTGGCTCTTCTATGAAGCCACTTTCTTCATGAGCCTCCTGACCATCCACAATAGGAGCATAACTGAGATAGTAGTTACTGCAAAGAAAGCAGTTTTCTCACTGTTTCCTCTTCCAGGAAGCAGCCTAAGAGGAAGCTGGGCAGCAAGGTCCTCGGAGGCAGGTAGACATCATGACTTCTGAGGTGTGTCATCTCAGCATCCAGCTGACAGGATACAATCATCCTCACCACTGGCCATCAGGCCTGGGCTGTTCCCTGAACTTTACGGAGGTGGTGACAGGTGACAGCACCAACTCATGTGGCCTATGGCACCAATCATGATGCTTTAGAAATGCTGTGCAGGCTGTCAGAGAGCCTTGGTGGAAGTGTGTCCTGACTCCACCTGGGTGCCCACCCAAACACTCTGCTTCACACTTTGCAGGCATCAGAAGATGGCGGGTAACTGACATGGAGAGCTATTTAAAGATGGACTCTCAAGTAAATTTGAGATGAATTGGATCAGATTGTTTTTTCTAATGCTTAAAAGTACCCTGGTGGTCTACAGCCATGCTACCCTAAACAAGCCCGATCCCGTCTGATCTCGGAAGCTATGCAGGGTCGGGCCTGGTTAGTACTTGGATGGGAGACCACCTAGGAAGACCAGGTGCTATAGGCGTAAAGAAATAAAAATTTAAAAAAATATAAGAGATTGTAAGATGACAAGGTCCTTGCAATCTGTGGTCAACCAAGGGTTGCCTCACCTTAAAAAAAAAGTACCTTGGGCACTGTTATGAACTGACTTGTTCTTTTTCTCAATGATGTACTTTCACATATTTCCCTTTTGGGGGATAGTCTTCTCAAAGTCACTCAAATCCAGGACTTTCTCAAAAGGATATTCTAGGTAGTATCAGCAAACTAGGACTTAATCATCTAAAAAAATAACATAATACAAGATTCTTAAAATCTTGCCTTTAAAAGTCATTAAATCAAGCACAAAATTATATTAACATGATCCTTAAAAAGGGTCCTTAATAAAGGTGTGGCAATTTTACCTGAATTTCTAGACATTATGACTTCACAAAGTGCAAAGGAATTTTGGTAATACGGTTATAAAAGGGACTTTGTTTTCTTAGAAAAATTAATAATTAGCCTCATGATAAATCAGTTGTTTATAAAGGCCTCTCAAATCAATTTTGAAAATTTTCTAATTTACCTTTAGTTCAGTGCTCAATCAGCATATATACTATCTAGTCAAACCTAGAATTCTTTCCACTGTATAAGGAAAACATTAAAATACCTTGATTTACAGAAGTCCTATTTTAATAGTTTCTTTCCTCAAAATACTTAAAATTTTCTGAAATTCACTTAATCCTAAACTATCCCCATCAGAGAAGTAAAGCTGATCTTTTCCTCAAAGGAGGTAGAGATAGGAATACAGAGCCTTGTTTAATTGGGTAATTCACCTAATTACTGTTAGCATGGGTGTCTACTCAAAACCACATCTAGCATTTTGCACTGTTCCAGCTTGACACTGTTAACTAGAAAGAACTGCTGTTAAACAGGAAAATGTGACAAATAATTTTAGGATATTTTAAATTATGAAGACATAGAAACTAAGAAAAGGGTTTTGGATTTTTTTCTAATAGTAATGGGAAATGACTTAAAACTTCACCTTGCAATTCATGATAAACTAGCATGCACATAAAACTCGAGAAGCAGAAGGTATAATTTCCAACTAGGCAAGGCCCTGACCACAGCCAAGTGGAAGTGGTCTCGACCGCCGCTCCCCACCACGAAAAGCACATGTGCTGCTGCCTTACTGGAGGAGGCTGGGCAGAACCAAGCCCTGGTGGATCCTGAGTACTAACATTCCGTCTGTTAATGGTCAGCTAGGAGAATCAAGGCTGTAAATTGAGAATATGCTGCAACTTATATTTTACTTTGTGTTCTCTTTCTAAAAGCCACACCACACCACTCTAGTTTCAGAACATTAAAATGCCTAAGTGGCAGCTGTGAGATGTGAGCTTTCCTTCCATGGAGCACAGCGCAGCAGGGAAAACAATGGTTTGTCATGAACGCCTTCATCAGCTCCGTGCTCTTCGGCCAAGGCCCAGATATAATTGTTGGTACTGAGTCAGTGAGGTGTCTGGTACCAAGAACACACATGAGCTTGTTGACTATCTAAATTACCTTGCTAGTTTTATATGCAATATGGACTGTATTGAGGCATTTTTGTAAAAATGAGTTAACCTTTCCTAAATGCTTTAAAGAGATAGGAAATCATATTATTCTGGATAAACAAATTAGAACTTCAGAGATGTTAAAAAAAATTATGTAAGGAAATAAACTGAGGTACAGAGACACTTTTAAATAAGAGAACAGACCCCAGATCCCCAAATCCCTGTCCAGGGCTAATTCTATCAGGCCTGGTGAATTTATCCTGCAAAAAGTACAGCTGCCACACAGCACAGTACCTCCTAAGCCCTGCAACTCATAACCACCATATAACTTCATGTACTGGCAAATTTTAATCATGTAACAGTGACAAGTTTTAGGAGCTTATTCAGTTAACTGATGCTGAGGTTACAGCCCTCTGAAGAGGAGATACATAATACTGTTTTATATTCATCTGGGAAGAAAGAGCAATCTTCCACAGGACAGCTTAAAAATTCACAATTAAAGATGGAGAACTTTCAAGAACAAAATACCTATTTGTGCCCACTTTGCTTCATAAAAGATTGTAGATAGCTTATCAAATTATTTGTATTTATCTACATTTACAAAATAATGTACATTTTTGCTATCTGAATAGCATTAAAGCTGAAGTAAGTTAGAACTGATTTGTTTACAGATTACAACAAAGGTTTGGAAGATATCAACATTTGAAATTGCACTCTCTTAATTTAAACGCTCACCTTCCATTAAAATTTCTAAACTGGAAGTCTAGGATGTCACCTAACCTGTTATCTTTCTAGAGTAAGGCAGCCTGATATCTTTGCTTTCTTAGGACAAAAACATGCTCTTGGTGCCCATGCCCTTCACACTTTCCCAGGCGCCCTGTAGAAGAACATGGGCAGTTCAGATATGCACTTTTCCAGTCACCATCATCTGGCAATCTTGATGGTTATTTCTTTTGAGCACACATTAAAATAGAATGAGATTTGTCTGCAATTTAAATAAGCAATTGGCTTTACTTAGAAGAGCATGGGGATCAATGTTAACTATCCATACCAGAAATTTAATAATGGGATGTCCAAACACTAAGGAGAATTTTGACGCCTGCAAACTTTTTCCCCCTAGAGACACTCAGTAAGACAGAAGAGAAGGCAGTGATTAAAAACAGAGTACCAAGGTCCAACTGGGAGTGGAATGTGGATAGTGATCACTACTCTCCCACTGCACACAAAGCTACATCTCCTTGGGCATTAATTGTCCTTTTTTAAAGAAGATACCTTCCCCCTTCGGAAGCAACACGTTCTGAAAGTAACCCTTCTATTTAAAATTACTGCCAATTGGGCTACCAGCTGACACTGCAAGGTCTTAGCACCACGTTTCACAAACGCATAAGGAGGCGGTTTAGTGCTCATGACCACTGTGACAATGTGAAAATTTAAATGAAACATAAAACCTTTATTCATAAAGGTTAGATTTCAACAGTGTTTATCATTACAATTTTTATGTATATGAAAGATGCTAGTGTTCTGAAAAAAATGGAAATCTTCCCATTTTATAATAAATGAAGCTATATCAAACTAAAAATAAAATCTGAAAAATCAAAAAATCAAAGCAAAACATGGCAAAGACTTAAATAACAAAGCTGGCATCTGTGTAAGGCACTGACTCCTAATCAAATGCCAGCATGAAGGGGACATGTCCCCTCTGTGCAGGTCCAGCTTTGCATCACCCATGTTTCCAGCATCTCATTGGAAAGTCATAGGCAGGAGGCTCCCTATTTATAAAGAAAACAAGTTAGAAAAGCTAAATCATTTGCCTGAGAGCATACAGATTAGAAGTGGATGACCAGATCTAGAACTCAGCATTCTTTCAATGTTCTACTTAATACAGTTTATCCATCCCTTTTATATCAAAATAGAGGATCAGTATTGTTTCTAAAATAGTTTGTCAAAAATAATGCCCTCCTGATAAAGACTTTTTTTCATTATAAAGTTAACGATAAGAAAACCCAACTAAATTTTAATACAGCGCTATGGGCTGAATTGTGTTCCCCCAAATCTATCTGTTGGAGTCCTAACCCCCCGGTACACCTCAGAGTGTGACTGTATTGGGAGATAAGGCCTTCAAAGAGATGATTAAATTAAAATGAGGTCATAAGTGTGGGCCCTAATCCAATACGACTGGTGTCCTACTGGATTAGAGGAGGAGACACCCATACACAGAAGGAAGGACATGTAAGGAAACAGGAGGAAACAGTTATCTGTAAGCCCAGGACAAAGGTCTCAGGAGAAACCGACCCTTATGTGACACCTGGACCTTGGATTTTTAGCCTCTAGAACTGAAAATAAATGTCCGTTGTTTAAAATGTGTTGCCTGTGGTGTCTGTTACAGCAGCCAGAGCTGACTGATACGTGGTATGCCTATTATTACAAAGCACTCTTTCAGTGGTCTGCCTCACACGTTTGATTAAACAGAACAAGACCCTTTTTACAACTACCAAACAAAAAAGGGCCAGTGGCAATGACTGAGACATTTCTGTATTTTTTAAGAATGTGTATGAATTAAACAAATGGACACCTGGTAACAGGTGTTAAGTTTCCTGTGCACTAATATGATCTCTCCCCTTTTGAACTGCTCAAAAGCAGTTATTCCATTTGTTAGATGAGGCAGACTGTAAATTCCATTTGCTGAGACATGTTTTTCAGACTTAAACATACTGCTTTCCCCTGCAAGATTGTTCTGAAAAAGACCACAATCTTGTTCCTCCTAGCATGACAAATCAGATTTGTGATAGTAAGACAAACCCAGTGGTTATAAGAACTACTTAACCATAGTATTACAGGACAACTCAAAGCAACCTTTTAGTAAAGTAACATTCCTAGTAAATGACAGACATACACACAGTAAACAGTACACAATAAAGAACAATTTTCAGGAAAAAAAAAGCCGTAGTCACCAGGGACCACTCTCCTTTTTCTAGTGGGAATGCCCACAGCCTATCACACATATTCGTGGCACTGAGCATGGATAGTAACTACCAGATTTCTTGTAAATCCTTTGAGACAAATTCAAGGCAAAAGCTTTAAAGCTATTTTTGCGATCTATATTTGAAGATAATTCAGAATGCTGAATTTCACCTCGAGTTGTTTATAACTCTTCATGTTAACATCAAGGTTTTAAAGACCTTCCTTCTTCCTTTTCACATCATAACCTGCTTCAGTGGTCCCAACATGAAGACAGAATTATAAAGTTGTATATTATGTACCAATCCTATAAAGGACTTTAGGTAGTTCACATGGTACTTCAAGCTTACATTCCCCCAGAGCATGAATTTTCAAGCATAAACTAAAGAAATGGAGAATGAAGATAAAAGTGGAGGCAGGAACATGCCTACAATGCAGCTGGCAGCCTACTCACTGTTAATGGCCAATGTAAAGAAATGCATGGAAAGGGCTCGCCCGTACTTCAGTGTCACCACTGCCACCTGGTCCAGTGCCCTCACATAAAAATTAAGCAGAAAGAATGCAATGTCATATTTAGGCAAAATGAGGTATCAAGGCAATACCCCCAAACCATTTCCCATTGAGTTACCAAAACTTAAGAGTTTTAAGGCCAACATAAGGATAAACAGGGACTATCTCAGAAAGTCTGGATAAATAAAGACTCACCGAATTCCCTGAAAATCAGCAGCCTAAAAACTTACAAATACATGACAAACTGATTACTAGAAATATTGTGCATAAGACTGTGGTTTTAAAAGAATATTAATTTAATGACATGTTTAAAGTATCTTTGAAATAGAAAATAGTATCTGCATTTTTATAATGAAAATTATTTAAATTTCTTCAGCATAATTTCTCTCCAAAATAAGAGACTTATTTTTTCCAGGAAAAAAATAACTTTGGGTTCTAATTCTTATGATAGAGAGACACAAATTCCTATATTCTAGTGACTAATGTAACTTTTTAAAGGAAATTTGGAAATAACACTTTCTGCTATCAACTCATAATTAAGGTTACAAAAAATTATCAAATCATTCCAGTAGATAATTTAATTCTGAGGCATTAACAGCAGCTTGGAGGCTGCGCACAGTGTTGAGTATCCAAGTCCTGATGACCTCTGTAATCCTGGACAAGATACTCAAGCCCCACCCCACCTTCCTTAAATGTACGACATGGAGAAAAATCATGCCTTCCTCATAGGATTAAGAATTAAATGAATTAATGGGTGGAAGGTGCTTGGCACGGTACTTACTAATCATTTGCAAGTGCTTTTATTACCACAGAGCTGTGACTGTACTGAGAAGAAACAATGGAAAGGTAGGCCCATCCCTACAGTTCTCCAATAGTGGTAACTACTTTAAATAGACCAATTCATCAGTTTACAAACAGCAGTCAGCAACCGCCAACTTTTAGACTAAATTTGCTTTGTTATTTCTTTGGGGAAATATTTCCTGAGTTGTACCTTCAATACCATAAGATGACTGTAAGATCTAGCCCAGTGGAAGCACCTGTGCTTCCAGGGTTATCTCCTCCTGGCACCTGTCTGGAGCTCCTCCCACCCCAGCCTGAAAGGCAGCCCTGAATCCCCTTGGCCAATGCAGGGGATGTACAAGATAAACCTCCTTCAGCCACTCCCGCAAGAACAAAAGGCGACCTATCCTGGCCTTACACAGAATCCTTCAGCAAAACTCAAAAAGGGAACATAAAAAAAAAATCTAATTAAAGGCACATTACAAACTCTACTTTTTACCTGATGAAAATTACCCAGGAAGATAAAATATAGAGTATACACAGGTCACAGTATTACCTACATTTCTTTGTCCTTACCACTGAGAAATGGAGATTTTTTTATTACAGAATCTCATGGATTGGTGTTTAAGAATTAATAAAGCATCATAGGCAGTATACAAAGCAAGAATAGATGTGAAAGTATAAAATACACATTTAATTCTATTTAAAACAATTCATTAAGTTAAAAATTTTATGATAAATTAAAATTTCTCATTAATGGCAAGTCACAAACTTTAATATTTTGAACTATATAATATATTTGGGATATTGATTATTGCCTCCTCTCCTTTCAGGTATTATTAAATATTATCATCCAAATAAAAATTCTATTTGTTTCTATGTATCTCTGACATTTACATGTGGTGACAAGGGGTAAAAAGGTTACTTAAAAATCTTAAAGTAAAACTTTAAAAACTTTTCAGAAGCAGGTTTAACACATCACATTTTGCTCATGAGCACAAAATTTACAGTCAAAAGTTGCACATAAAGGGTTTATTTTAAATGTTTTAAGGATAGGATAGAGTTACATCATAATTATAAAAATTACTTACAGAATTAACAGATTTATATTGTTTATACTTCTAAATGCAGAGAACAGGGAACTGTCTACACATTGTATAAAATAAAATTAAAATTAAAAATGAATTCAAGCTTGAAAGATGAGGTCATTTACCTAATTTTAAGATGCGAACACAAAGACCTCTGAACTATACACATTCGTTCAAACTGCACTACAATGATGGAAAATACAAAAAGCGCAGCATTTCCAAGGAACCACAAACATTTCGACCATAATTATTTTGTTATTAATAATTGTTCCTATTTTGTCTTTGGAGAACTTTTTTTTTTTATTTTAAGACAATCAGCTTAATGTTTTCAGGCACTACAATTTGTGACAATCAAAACAGTCTTCTAATGGGTCTACGACGTTCAGAGATTCAAGCCCAATGCACTTCGGGGTTTGGCACATAAAACAATAGAAATAAAATCCGGTTTAGAAGTAACTGTGATTGTTTTAAGATGCACAGTCCCTTCAAATGCTGCATGACACGTACGACTGGAAAATCACCTTCTGTTGGCACTACATTTGCTTCACCAGTGCATTTTATCCTACAACCACTACAACAGCACAGTAAGCAAATATACAGAAAACTGAAAACAAATAAAAACAAAGAGAAAACAAAAAACCTAAATATCTACAACATGCATTTTTTGTTAGTTACATTGAACATTCTACTTAGAATAGAGCATGCAAAAAAGGATGGTCTGCTTTTAAGGTTTTCCTTTGAAGCTTTACGTGGCAGCCAGACATCACCCACACGCACACACGACACAATAATACTATAGCAGGTCAATGAGGAAGGCCAACACATTTTATACAGAGATTCATGTCTTGTGTTGTCACAAGTCCCATGATAATTTTGGAAATTAATGTTGGATTCCTAAAACAAGGAACCAACATTCAGATACCAGGAAAACGCAAGCAGTGCATGCAGATCTGAAACATGAGCCTAAAACGAAGCCTGAAATACTTGGCTAGGGAGAATTAGTCACAGCATCAGTAAGTGTGGTTTAAGCCACTGAAAGGAAAAATATTAGGAAAAAAAATGGAAAAACAAAACACCCCTTTCCCCTTCCTCCAGCCTTAAAGGCAACAAATAGAATAATTAAAATAATGATAATCACTTGTCACATTCATCTAGAGTGGCAGATTATGTGGTACTGAAGTTGCTATCAAGATACTTGCAGAAAAACCACAATGCAAGTCATTAAGTAATGCTAGAAATGTTTCAACTGATCCAACCCTCAGGATACTTTCAAAGGACTTTGTTTTTCAGCCCAAAGTCACTGTGCTTGTTTGCCCAGTGCGCACACTGGACACAGTCTGGGCCACACAGGTCCACCCGGGATTGGAGGCCTGGGCTTGGCCTTGAGATTCACATGCAGGGACTCTGACAAGAGCCACCAGAAAAACGGATGATAGATGTACAGCTTGACACTTGTTCAAGCACGGGAGGAGCATCTAAAACCTGGGTACTCACTGCATGGAGAAGCTTGCCCTTGCCTGCCTACTATGAGGCATTGGGCATGCTACAGAGAAATGGGGTGTGTTATGTACACGGTACGTGGGGTTACCATCCAACAGCACAAGGCACGGCCTTCCTGGAGGCGAAAATGGGCATCAATCATGTGGACCATGCGCAGCAAGACCTTGAAACTACAGAATCTCTAACATCAAAGATGTCCACAATGGAGGTGGCTAGGAAGCTCTGGTGTTTCACTGACAGCACAAGTGGTTAGCCTTCTGCCCAAATCTCAGGTAAGATTTCCAATCTCCACAAAAGACTGGTTTCGCATATGGCATTTCTCCTGGCTTTCAAATCGCCAGGACTTATCCAAACCAAGTGACAGAGAAGCATTTTGCTGCTAAACCAACCACTTTTTTGGTTAAAACCACCTTGCAAGAATAAGCCACGAAGGGATTCTGTGGCTAAGGGCAGCTATCAGTCACATCTACGAGATAGCGCGGGCGACTGACCCTGGTGTGGCAGGGTCCAACTGCATGAAATGAATCCATGTCAGCAGCACACTGTGAGCAAGAACATACAGCACCTCAAAAGGTGTCAGATTTCAGCTGGTATTTGTCTAGACGTTCTTTGTGAGGAAAAGCTGGGAAGGGGTGGGGGAGCCTTTGGACCATAATCATTTATCAGTAATAACAGTAATAAAAATAAAAATGTCCCAGAGAACTTGTTAGAGGACAATACTGCTATTCTTAAACCTGCATTCTAATATAAAAGCACTATGTTCTTCCAGGAACTTACCAAATACGCTTACTCAAATGACTGATGTACTATTGCCCTTTAAATCCATGTACTAAAATCCAGATTACTGATTTGTACGAATAATGGACCGAATGTGCTGTCCAAAATTCACCGGCATTATACTGTGTGGAAAAAGTACCTGGGCTTTGCTAAAAAAACAAAACAAAACAAAACAAAAAAAAGTATTTATGATAAAAAATATAAACAAAAAATTTTACAAAGCTTAGACTTAAAGGCAGCCTTTACAGATTTCTAACTATTCTATAAAATTCTATTGTGGGTCATTAACTGTTGAGAAGTGATTCATATTTGGACTTATGGTTTAAAGCCTCCAGACTGAAAAGGTGCTCTGAACTTCTGACATTCAAAAGAAGCTGAACATCCCCTCTGTGCTTCCTGTGCCCAAATTTAATTTTAAATAAACAGCAATAATATATTAGATATAAGTGACTTGGGTCATGCACTCCTGTTAAACTGGAGAAAATTATTTAACCCCCATCCCAATCCACAAAGAAAGGACTGCCAATGAAGTGTGTGTGTATATGTGTATGTGTGTACATAGCTCTATGTGTGTATATATATATTATATATGTATACACACAGACATAGATAGGTAGATATAAGATACATATATATCTCAAAAAAAGCAGTAACAAAAATACCAAACTATGCTTGCATTGTGGCAGAATAAGAGAATGTTAAGAGTGAAGGGGAAATGGATAAGATCTATTACAGTTTCAACTATGATACTAGCTTAACTTTCACCAAACTTGCCTGTAACTCCCCTCCAAACAGACTTCTTTTTAAGAGGAAGGAGTTCCTTACACAAAATGCTTTGTGTTCACATAAATCTGTACTATTCAGAACAAAACCAGTTCTGCTGGCAGAGATTGTGGGTTCGCAGGGACATTTAAGCTTTCATTAAACTGGAAAGCAATCAAGTCTTTTATGTCTACAAATTATACATTTAATAGTTCCACAAATTTGGCAAAGTTCATGATGACATCTAGGATGTTTTCACCAAATCGTAGACATAAATATGGAAATCATCATCAAACTTGATGAAATAGACAGATGGTTTGGCTTCTACTTGATGAATGACCATGCCAGTCCTTTTAGAGCCATCTTCTTTGGCATATTCCACTTGTTTGCCTACCAGGCTGTCCACAACCTCTCCTGGTTCCCTTTCTGCTGGAGGTGAATCATCTATATGTAAAGAGGGGGGAAAAAAAAAATTAAAGTCAAATTTTAGTTACACACCAACTTATATATCTATTTCAATAATAATTAAAAAATTCTTTTTTAAATATTCTGAAGTCATCTTATCTAGACCATGAGCAGCAAACTTTTTCTTCAAAGGCCAGACAATACGTTAGGCTTGAGGCTACATGGTCTCTGTATCAACTACTAGGCCTTTGTGGTGTGAGAGCAGCCATAGATGACATTATAAACGAACGGTGTGGCCGTGTGCCAGTAAAACTTCATTTACAAAAACAGCATGCCAACCCAAGATCTAGACATGTAAACAATTTTGAAAATCATAACCAAATTCCTTTGGCTCATGTTTAACTATGGCTATAACTACCTGAGGAGATAAGGACTAAAAGAAGGGCCAAGAAAAAAATCTAAATAAGGATATATCTTCTTAAAAACAAGTTTGAGTTACTCTAAAATAGGATTTTAAAGCAGATAATACCTACTGGGATTACTGAGAATATGCCACGTACTTAAAATATCTAAGTATTCCTTGTCTTATCCTGTGAACAAGGCTTCTTTCTCCTCAACTTCATTTCATTACACATCTTCCTAAAGCCAATTTCAAAATAGAGACTTCCCATGCTTTAAAAATATGTGCTAAGTGAACTCCACCCCCAGACAACTTAAAACTGAATCTCTGAGAATGGCTGAAGCACCTGTATTTTTTAAAAGGTCCCCAGGGAAATATGTGTTGGAAAAAGCCGCTTTATGACCTAACAGGAATTCTGTTCTAGGTATATACATGAAATGAGAGCAAACTATCACTACCAACAACAACAAAGAAAAATAAAAGAAAAAAAAAGGGGGATAGAGCTAGGCAATTAACAATTCTATTTTAAGAAACCCCATGTAGGCCCTGTTGTAGCAGAAGGCCTTCAGGTAGAGAGACCAGATATCCTGGTTTGCCCAGGACAGTCCAGGCTTATGCCACTTGTCCCAGCACAATGATTAGCAGTGTACCATTAATTCTCACAGGTATCCTGGTTTGGATCATCATCATTTATTTATGTTAATGGTAGTTTGCCTCTATATGATTACAATAAATTCTCTCACTGAATGACACAATCCAAACCCTATTCTTATCTCTGATTCTAAGAGTCACACACAATACAACTAAAATGCTGAGGATAATGTTACCAGTAATTCTTTTAAACAGCGAAGTGATGAGGAAACCTAAGCTGAAATCTCTTCAAAGATGCCCTTCCCACAAGCAGCAGCAGCAGCAGAATTCCACACGGCATAATCCCTTCATGTTCACAAAGGAATACCGAAAGCATGATCCCCATACATTTTGCAGTAACATGAGCAAAGAAGAGGCCACTGTAGAGCTCTTGGATTGAGTCACTAGTATAACTAATGATAAATAAGCTTCCATACTACTATCCATAAAAATATTTAGCAGTTTCATGAAAGACAGGGGAGAGGATAAAGACATGGTTGGGAGAGGAGAGGAAGCATGTGCAAATGACCTCACACTTTCTATTACCGAGTTCACAGTATTTACTTTGACTAGATATAGCTCTACCAAAAAAAAAATAAAAAACCAACTTTATGTAGGTTGGAAAAATGCTTTTAAGGAACATTCTCATGATAATTCCTGTCTATATGAATACTTTCCATTTCGCATTTATAATAAATGTACACAAATGTAATGGAAAAAATTTCAGAAGGCAGAACAGTCAGGGCCTAATGAAGACCTGAGTAGGTAGGTTCACTGACTAGCTTGTTCACAGGAAGAACATATTAAAAAAAAAAAAGAGAGAGAGAGAGAGAGAGAGATTCTGTCACATTGCTGATATTACAATTGTCTGTTCCAGGGCTCCATGTGTTTGAGGAAAGGCTATGGAGTAGTTTAAAAAAGAATAGGCTTACTCAATAATTCCATTCACAATAGCATCAAAAAGAATAAAATACGTGCAAATGAATTTAACAACAGAAGTGCAAAGTGTGTACTATGAAAACAAGACACTGTTAATAAAAAATTTGTTTTAAATCTCAATAAACAAACAGAAAAACGTCCCATGCTCACGGGCCAGAGGCTTAACATTGTCAAGAGGGCAATACTTCCCAAACTGATCTAAAGATTCAATACAATCTCCATTAGAATCCCAGCTACTTCTTTGCAAAAACTGACAGGCTGATTCCAAAATTCACATGGAATTGCAAGAGACCCAGAACAGCCAAAACAATTCAAGGGGTGAGGGAGGGTGGATAGGAACATTCGCACTTTCAGATTTCAAAACTTATTACAAAGCAATACAATCAAGTGTGGCACTGGCATAACCAGACATACGGATGAATGGGATAGAAAGTCCAGAAGTACACCCATACATCTACAGTCAACTGATTTTCAATAAGGGTGCCAAAACCATTCAATAGAGGAAAGAATAGTTTTTCCAAAAAATGGTGCTCATATGCAAAGGAATGAAGTTGGATCCTTAAGCCACATCATAAACAAAAATTAACACAAAACATAAAGATCTAAGAAGAGCTAAAGGCCTATATGTAAGAGCTAAAACTTAAGACTCGTGGAAGAAAACAAAGGAGTAAAATCTTTATAGCCTTGGATTTGGCAAGGGATTATAAGATATAACACCAAAAGCATGAACAAAATAAAAAATAGATAAAATGGACTTTAGAATGCAATCAAGACAGTGAAGAGAAACCACAGAATTAAAGTATCTGCAAATCATACACCTGAGAAGAGACTTATATCTAGAATATTGACTCTTACAACTCAATAATATAAAGACAACCCAACTGAAAAAAAAGGGCAAAGGACATGAACAGACATTTCTCTAAAGATGACATACGAATGGCCAGTAACAATGAAAAAATACTTGACATCTTTAGTTATCAGGGAAATGCAAAGCAAATCACAATGAGATATCACTTCGCAACCACTAGAATCAAAAAGTCAGATAACAATAAGTGTTGAAAAGACATGGAGAAATACATTGTTGACAAGAATGTATAATGGTGCAACAGTGTTGAAATTAGTCTGGTAGTTCCCTAAACAATTCAACATAGAATGATCACTACAATCCATCAATTCCACTCCTAGGTATACACCCAAGAGAAGTGAAAACGTGTCCACTCAGGCACTTGCACAATGTTTATAGCAACAGTCTTTATAATAACCAAAGGGTAGAGAACAATCCAAATGTCTATCAACAGATGAACAAATACACAAAATACAGCATCCATACAATGGAGTTATTTCTGGCTATAAATAAAATGAAGTACCAACATATACTACGACACGGAGCCTTGAAAACATAATGCTGAGTGAAAGAAGCCAGTCACAAAGGACTCTGTATTATATACTCCATTCATAAGAAAGTCCAATGTCCGAACAGGTAAATCTATACAGAAAATAAATTGCTCTTGGCAAAGAAAAAAAAAATTCACATTTGGTGTATTACTGAAAGAATCATTTATTCTTAATAATTAAAATAAAAAATATATCTGCAAAATAATCAGATAACTTGTTCTAAAATTCAAATTACTTTTGAATCATCAAAAATAAAAGTTGTCAATCCATACTTACTAGAATCAGGCATAATGCGAAGGTCTCCTTCTTTATAATCATCTAATAGCTGATACATGTACAAGACGGGGTCTTTCTCATAGGTGATGTAAAACCATGTGTTCATTATAGGGGCACGTGCTAAGACCATTCCCCTCCACTCGTCTTTAGAGCCATCCTCGGTCTCAAACATGTGCTCTACTGCTTTGCCAATCATTGTGTCGGCTAGGTGCGCATCACTGATTCGAGATGTTGCTGGGGACAAAAAAAGCAAACAATGGTTTACAAAACGTTTTACTAAATATGTACTGTGAAAACTGAACATATGCAAGGAGACTATCTGGAATGTTGTCCACATGATACACTAGCCAACATCAGAGTCATCTGGCAGATTTTCAGGACAACAAAACTCATATTGCTGAGCCAACCCAGATTTGATTCCATAGGAACTATTCTACTGTCCCAGGTCAGTTACTTTGAGACTGTTTTTCCTTTTTATTTTTTTGAATTCATCTGCCCTTGGTATTTTATCTAAATTAGAACTTTTGATTGTTTCATCAAGGTATAAAACATTTTTTGTTCTTAATAGTTATTTTAAATTTTGAGATAAGACTTAAAGAAGTTATAAAACTACTAGTGTTACCCATATATCCTTTGACCCATCTTCCCTTTATATTAATATATAATCTTACATAAATAGCCACAGTTCATTTATTGAAACTAAGAAATTAACCTATACAAGGCACAGGTTTTTACTCTTGCTCCTACAATCTATTTCTACAGCAACCAGAGTGATATTTGTGGCAGATATACCAGATTGTGTTGTTTACTTGCTTAAAATGCTCCAGTGCTTTCTTTTCATAATTTGAAAAACGAACTGCTTCTCATGGGCCATCTTCCCCTGTTGGCCCTCTTCCCTCCTGTTCTGTCACCTTCTTCATGACTGACTACACCTTAGCGACACGGGCATCCTTCCTAGGACAACCTCTGTTTCTCCCCATCCCAGCCATGCACTACCTTCATACCTTCAGGAGCCTGCTCTCAAAGGCTCTTCAGAACCACCTGGTGGAAGCATCCCCACCAGTCACAGTCGCCTCTTCCAGTTTTATTTCTTAATGGCATTTACTATTATCTGTAGTTATTTTGTTTTACATGTTTATTTGCTTTTAGCCTGAACACCATGAGGCAAGTAGAGGTCTTTGCTGTCCTATTTCCAATATGCAACTCACAGCGGTACAAATTATTTCAGAGGGCAGTGGGCTGTTCTAGACAACCTGTGTGGTCAGGAGTGTGGCCTCCATACTGGTTTATCAACAGCCCTCTGCAGGCCTGCTCTACATTCTTTTAAGAAGTAGGTAAAAATAACAAGCTCCATTTCTTTTTTTTAAATACTGGGAAATTACATAGATTCCTACTGATTATAAGGTTTCTCCAGTCCTCATATTTTAAGACAAATGTCTTTTTTAAAAAATTAGCACTTCTACTTCACTCATGAGTGCTTCTGTTTCTGTTAAATAAAATTCAAAGGAACAAAAGAAATAACTATGTTGAAATTGTAAACATTTGGGGGAACAATTTTATACATTTATATCTCCCACAGTTCCTTGAACTATAGTTTTAAAGTATCTACTGATCAATTTTTGTGGTATTAAATGATTGATTTAAATATGGAGTGTTTGTGCTCCGATAAAAATTAAAATATCAATAATGCAAAAGAATAATCAGAAAGCATCCATTTCAACAATCATTTTTAAAGCATATAATGCGCAAATAGTAAAGAGAACTTACCAACTCTATCAGGGAGAACTTCAAGTGCAGAAACTCTTTCATCTTTATTAAGTTCTAGTCCATAAACACAGTCAAATCCATCGTATTTTATAAGATACAAAGAAGGGTTTACAGGCACCTGGTCCAGAACGGTTCCTTTCCACTGGGTGACAGGGCCACTCCCCTCCTTCCACCCATGCTGAATCCTGCAGCCTACGATGTTCCGCCGAGGCTGGGACACAGGCTTGCTCGGCCCCACACTGCTCCGGTGTTTTCTATATTCACACATATACACATGTAAGGTATCAGCTCAAAGGTATGCATTCCTAGATCTAACACAACTGCTGCTAGCTAGCATGCTCTCACTAGATGACCCCTGCTGTGCTGGCTAATCTTGCCACTCGGGCAGGTGGCTCCAGGTGGCCACTGCCCAGTCCCACAGCCATGCAGTGTGGCTCACAGGTGGTGCCTTTTTCTACCACCATGTGTATACATAATATGTTGGCAGGAGGAGTTTCCTGTGCACCCTAACTTTGGATAGGAAGAAAAACTTGACTGGTCTGTGGCAACTTAAGCCGCAATAATAAGCATCAGTTTTTCAGCTGAGTTTCCTAATTCAATCAACTCACAATTAGCCATGCATACATATGGCTTTATACTATATAAATCCTTTTCTAGTCAGAAATTATAATTATTCAATTTCATCCATTTGAATGCTCACATAATTTTGCCCCCACTGGCTTAAATGGTAAGAATAAGCTAGACATTTAACTTTTTTCTTAAACTGGAGTCCAGACTGGCTTATATCCATGTATTATACCATCATTACTTCTTTTGAAAACATATATTTAAACATTTAAATTTGTGACAAATAATATTAAAAATTATTGGACCAACACCAAACTACATTCCTTCTAAATTATTAACAACTGAAAAATCTATATGTTTACAGATAATACACCTGGTTCTTGTTATCAGGAAAAAAATAATTTTTACCTAGATATCCACTGATATCCAAAGGGGACAAGATTTGGCCTGAATACAAGCTGAATGCCTAAGCCATTATGGCAACCTGGATGCTATTATATGCCAAGAATGAGAAATTTTAAAGAGCAAGAAAGGATTCCCTTCCCACACTTTATGAGCATAAAGCTCTCATTTGGTACACCATGAATAAAAGTGATAAACAGCTAGCATAAACACAAACTTAAAAAAAAAAAAAGTTTTATAGGCTGGAATATTTAGAATTACAATTATATACATTTTAAATAGACTCATTTGGTAAATTAATTGAGTTTGTGAAAGAGAACAAGCTGTAGCAAATCATTTGGGCTACCTTGATAAAGCCTGGAATTAGATGATCTGGGCCTTTACCTAAGCAAGATGGGGAACACCATTTGAAGAACACCCCAGAAAGAAAATTCTAGTTAGACTGGAAAAGGGTTCACGAGGTTCCGTGCAGGACTGTGAGAAGACCAGAAAAAGCTGAGGCTGCCCCAGCCTTTAAGGCTCTGCAAACACCTAGCAGAGCCTGCACTGAGGATAGATACACTGCTGGGGACAACATCTTAAATGAACAGGCCAGGGCCACAACCCAAAGGAAAAAGGTTCAGAGGCTAAAAGGCAAGGTTCAAAGGAGGCAGACCGCAAAAGGTATGATCGAGGAGACCATATAGAGACTTTAAGTATGCCGTAAGAAAACAGAGAGCTGAGAGCTCTGCAGAGAGGACAGTTGACCTGGAATGGAACAGTCTTACCCTTCTCATTTACAAGAAAGGATAATAGTGGAACCAACATAGGACAATACTGTAACAATTAGAATGATGCACCAACTGGCAATGGAGGCAGACCCAAAACGCATGTCCATGAGGTAGAGTTAACTACCACTTAACGTTAGGCAAACAAGAGAGACCATGAAAAAGGACCTTACATCAGAAATGAGACTGCTATATAAGGCATGAGGAAAATTAGGCACAGTTTAGCAAACAAGTAATGCTTTGAACACTTTTCAGAAATGAACACTAAACAGAGGAACATGAGAAGAAACAGACACCATGGGGCACATAAGGGAAATAGATGATGAAAAGGAGACAGATGGGGCAAAAAATAAAGAATTAAAAGATGGTGACAGATATGAAATCCCAAGGTCTATCAGAATTACCCAAAAACTAAAATCAAAGAAATAAAAAATAATAAATTCAAGAAAAAATTCCTGAAATAAAAAAATTTAAATACACAAAATCACTCCTGTGAAAACTGACTCTGAACTAGTGACACTAAGACATTCTAGTAAAACAAATGGACTTTAAAATAAATAACATCTCTTGAGCATCCAGGACAAGAACTATATTATATATAAGGAAAACAGAATGTGACAACATTGTGTGCCACAAGACAACAGTGTGACAAAATTAAGGTTGTCAGGTAAGAAATCGTAAGCCAAAGGTTTTGTAATCAGCCAAGAATTCTGACCTCAAAGTAAAAGGTCACACACAAAACAGTGTCAATGTGTAAGAATTTGGGGAACAGTTCTCACAGATGCTTCCTGCAGAAGTTACAGGACAAGAATTTCAGATAATCAAAGAACACTTAGAAAAGTTTCATAATAGGGCCAATAGTAAACCATGAATATATCTAACTGCAGAACAAACATGGAGACAAGAAATAAAATAGTATGTAACTATTATCTGCTCTAAAAGGGTTAAAACACTACTCTGAAAACAGAAGGAAAGAATATGTAAAGTAGAAACAGCTTGCTGAACAAAAGAATATTACAAGAAACAAATTACCTTACATTCAATGGAGAGAGGAAAGGACAGAGCCAAGAGCTAAATTCAATACTGTTCTACGGAAGGAACCGATCTATATCACTGGAAAAAATGAACAGTAAAAAGAAAAAAGCTTAAAGAGGCACTATCAAGTCTGTAACTTGCAACTATACTACTACTCAAACCCTGAAAGACAGTGAAATTCAAGACCTTTTCATATTCCCTGAGAATGTGCCACCACATCCAATTGATCATCTGCGGGAAAGAGATGGTGACAGTAATTACATTTTCCCTTTAGAATACGGGAATCATTTTTAGCATATTTTTCTTCAGAGACAATCAAATCACCTATCTTCTTTTGATCTTTAAGCAAAAGTCCTAGTGATTCATGTTGTATACAGGATCAGGCTTTCTTCACAGCAAAGGCAGAGCTTGGTCCCTAAACCTCATCAAGGAAGAAATTCAGTCATATGCACCTTTTTTGTAATTCACAGACATTCTACTATCACAAGCAAATACGGCATCATCACCAGTGACAGTTAATTTTAATATGTTGACTTTTAATATGTTGGCTGAGCCACAGTACTCAGCTATTTGGTCATTACTCTAGATTTTTTCCTGTAAAGGGCTTTTTTTGGGGGGGTAGAAAAACATGTAAATCAGACCACCCTCCACAATGTAGGTAGGCCTCTATCACTTAAAGGATTAAGAAAAAGTGTTGTCTACCCAAGGGAAGAGGCAATTCTACCTTTGGACTCCAGCTGCAACCCTGGGTCTTCCCTGGGTCTCTAATCTCTATATAAACACACACACACTTGCACACACATGCACACCACTGGTTCAGTCTCTCTGGAGAAAACTGACTACAATCAAGAAAAGATCCCATCCTAGATTCAGAGACATGAAATTTCTACTACCGTGGTTCTCAACAAGACCAATACAGACTTAGCCAGTGACAGCAGAAAAGGGTAACTGGCAGACTCAGAGCACCGATTTTCCAGTTCAGTCACTCATCCTTTCTTCATCCATTAGCTGCATTCTTCTGTACTGTTTGGCTCTGGAAGAGGGAGATGTTTGATGCTTCTCTAATCACATTTCAGAACAAGTAGTTTTCATCCCGGCTGCCTCCAATGGTGGTTACAAGGCTTGCCTCTCTCTCCTGAGCTTTACAAGGGACTCAAATATGGCCAGTGGGCAACTCCTTTCACATGGCTCCCATATCCTTTAATTGTGAAGACACCCTACTTTTTCCTTTTGCATGAATTTTAATTCCTCACTTTACGGGAATTTTAATCAACTTTTGCTGTGATAATAATGCCTGGGTCTATTCTAACATTGTTTTGTTTGCAATACTTTCATTTCCTCACAGCTTTCTTCCTTTATCTGTATATTCAGAGTGAGGTTTTCTTTGCACCAAATAAAGCATCTAATGAAAGCTACAGCTCTTATTTCTAGTCTTCCAGCAATTATTCCTAACTTTTGAAATATCACATTTTAACTTACATTTTCCCTTCCCCAGACCAAGCAAGACTAAAACTAAACAAAAATTTCTTTGTAAAATAAAAATTTTAAAAGCAAACATGTTAGCACATAAGTAAATCCACCTGGCCAATTTTTATCACTGCTGAAATTTAGGCTTCTGTTCTAAATCATTTTTCATTTCGCTATCTTAAGAATACAAACGATGCCTTATTTAGAAATAAACAAAGAAGGATTTTTGTTGCTTTCTTCCCAATGTTTTCATATATTTTGTTCTCATGTCTATTTTGTCTTTCTATATACATGCACTGTTCAGAGAGGGTTGATAAATGTAAACTCTAAAACTCTTGCAAGCATCAAAATATTATTTTGCCCTCATCCCCAAATAACCTAGGTATTACAAATCAGGTTCCAAAACCCTTTCCCCTTAGCACTTTTACTGGGAAAAAAGTATTTTCATTTTCTTCTATCTCCCAGTTAGGTAACAGATGCCAATCCAATCCTTTTTTTTTTTTTTTTTGAGAGTAACCTGTTTTTCTCTTTGAGCTTTTAAAATTTTCTTTGTTTCTGGATTCTGAAATGCTACCAGAACTTACATGTTTTTAATGATCCCTCACTACCACTTGATCAATCTAAAGAGAGCTGTGCAAAATCATCTTCCACGTTTATTGTTCTCCACCTCCATCCCCCTTTTTGAAATTCTTATTAGATGAACGCTAACACTTTCAGATCTATCCTCTGTGACTCAACTTCCCTCTCATACTATTCAAGAACTCCTTGGCTCAAATTTTCTTGAATTTCTTTAGGTAAAACAGGCTTCAATTTCTGCCTATCGATTATCTTATATAATAGGATTTTTTATTTCTACAAACTGATCGTTTCCTTAACTTTTTTTTTTTTAATTAACATGCCTCTGATCCTTGAGGATTTTTACTCCCTTTCCTGATCCCTTATGAACTTTTTGTGTTCGGCTCTACTTATGCTGGGTCTGTTGTCATCTAAGTGGTGGTTTTCTCCACATTTGCTGATTTCTGGTTAGGTCTCCTGTTCCACATGACTTCTTTTCGAGCTGTAAGTGCTCCTCGGGTAACTGATGATTTCTGATGTTCGTATTTAAAATGCAAGGCAAGACAGAGTGAAATCTGCAGCTGTGGTGTATTTCTTTAGGCCATGTCAGGGTCCTGGCATCTGAGCAGTTAAGTGGAGATTCTGATGAAGCAACCATGACCCAGGCAGTTGCAGAGCAGCTGGGAGTGAGCAGAGACCTTAAGTCAGGGGAGGTAAGGCAAGCAACTGCTGCCTCACTAACACTGCTGGTTTCTCACCCATAACAACTTTGGCAATCGTGGCCAGCCTTTGCTGCCTCTGACCTAAACAGTAAGGGTCTAGTGTGAATATTCACTTTTTGAGGTCGTCTTTTTCAGTTCAAAGGGGCTGAGCATTCCTCAGCTCACCTTAGTTTTTATATAAATCTGTCCCCATTTGCTCTATGCCTTCTAGAAATTTCTCAGTGTTGTGGTAATGGTATGTTGGTAAAATTACCCTTCTATGCCAATAAAAGAAACTGCAAATTCTGAAGAGCTATTTAAGGTAAAGTACAGTGAGGTACTATTTTCTATGTGCCTAGAGAACAGACACAACCCTCCTAGTAAAAATTTGGCACTCCACTGTCCCAGTGGTTCCACATCTAGGAATTTATTGAAAGAAAATAATGGACAGGCACAAAGATATAGATAGCTACAGCGATGTTCTCAGCAAGAAACCAGAAATAAAAAATGTTCAACAACAGGTCCCATTGATTCAATAATAGTGTAAATAGATGATGAAATAACTACATAGCTATTAAAATCAAGGAAAAGAATTTAAAGACATTTTAAAAACCCACAAATGAAGAAAACATGACATGGAAAATTTCTACACACAATTATCCATACAGATTTGTAGAAAACTTTCAAAATATATATTAAATTATTAACAGCTATAATCTCTCGATGATGGCATCAGAAATAATTAGATTATCTTCCTCTGTATTTATGTGTGTTTTCAAAATTTTCTACAATAACAAGTATCTCACTTTTACATGCGGATAAAACACAATTTTAATTACTGCTAAATTAATGCCATGAATGTTTCAATTCTAAAAGGAATTATATATAAAAACAAATTATTATACATTTTAATGTTATCAATTCCAAATTCTATTTCTACTGCCTTTCTTTAGTCAAGGGTAATTCTAATTTTAGAATGTCATTTCACTAGTTCTAAAAGAAGATCTAGTATAAACACTGTTTTTATCCAATTTGTTTAATAAATAAGTTACGTAAACTGAAAAGGCAGAGGTAACAAAGACAGATTTCTTCCCAATGAACACTGATGGTAAAAACGGGTAATTAGAACAATATACTACTTTTTTAAATCATTAGTCAAGCTTTCCAATTACTGGGCCTTGAATCCTCTTGCAGCCAAAGTGTACAAAGAATAATATTTTAAAAATATTTTAAAATATATATTAAAATAGTAAATATTGTTTAATATTAAGTGTAGAAATACATAAGTTGTTAATTTTCTTCCAGCTAGCATCTACCTGAAGACAAGGTTCCCTAAACAACAATATAGTAAGACTATCTAATACTGAGCAAATATTGATAATTACTGAAGCTGGGTGATAGAGATTCAGGATAATACTGTTTACTATTCTAAAAATTATATATTAAACAAGTTTTTACATTTTACTTTAATTTCTAATTGCTAATTTAGATTTAAAAAGCAACAAAAAAAACTTTAATAAAAACTAAAGCTTACTTAGTTCAAACACTGTACTACATACATAAGCAAACAAACAATAGAAAGAAGGTATGAAAAGAACATAAACACATTTTAGTCATCTCTAGACCGTGCAATCTAAAAACAGCACAGAAACATGAGATTAACAATTTAAAGTAACTATTTTAAAATGGGGCTCCTTGAATATGGTGATTTATGTTCTCTCTAGATATATGTATTTTTAACAGCCCTTAATCTCTTGTACTTTCTTGGGAAAGACTACAATGTTAACTATTATCTACCAGGTAGTCAATAAACAAACAGCAATATTGTATACAAACACCAAGATACTTCATTCAACCGAGATCATCTGTAATTATAGCCAAGTGCAAATAACAGACTATAATTGCAAATAATTGTCTTTTTGCAAGATACACACCAGCAAGTATCATGACCCAAACAATTCAAAGATAAAAGCAGAGAAACCAGAATTATACACTGATCATTGGTTTCCTTGTTTCTTATCTCCAGAAGCTATTTCTTGAAATAAATGTTCCAAGGAAACTATAACAATATAAAGTGACTGGAAGGTATATGGCTTGATCAGGGATGAACTGATGGTTAAGAATAGCTTTTCTGCATGTTGCACCTGGAGTAAGAGGTGACCGAGTATACAGCATCAAACTCCTTTCATTGCTGTAACTGTGTGTACTAATTTTCACACCACCTGACTTCTCTGATGTGCCTCAGCTATCAACCATGATGATGGTTTAGGCTAGAGCTTCTCACTCTGGTATACATTCCATCACTTGGAGAGCTGGTGAAAGTGTCTGATTCCACCTCTAGGTGTAGAGAAGGACCAAAAGGCTCTCTAACAAGCTTCAAAGGCCACTGCTCCTGATGATCCAGGCACCACACCTTGGGTAGCACTGACTTAGAACTCTAATTCCTACACATCCATGTTCCCAAAAGGGTAAACAGAGTGCAGGAGACATTTACGTACTTCTCTCAATACTTTAAATAAGTTTTGAAAGTACTGTTCTATTTATTTTGTCATCAAGAAATCTTGTTTTGAAAGACCTTTAGTCTTTTATCTAGACTCCCTTAATGACGTAAATTGACCACTATTCCTTATCAGTAGTTAAAAATCTTATTTGGTAGCCATACTTGTTAAAATTTTCAACTACACAATTCTACTATGAGCCATACCTGTCATACATGACATATCTTCCTTATTCTATTTCCTTATTCTATTTAGCACTGTGATATAAAGGCTGTTCTTCTGTGTTCTAGCTAATTTCAGAAGAAAATATTGATTAAATCGAAATAATTGTCTTTTTTGCAAGATACACACCAGCAAGTAGAGAAGGGGAAAAATGCTTTTCTGGTACTTGTTGCTTGATAAAACTTCTATAGCTGATACTGTCATTCCAACTTCAAGTGACATTATAAAAATAGGATAGAGAAAAAAGTCATGTTTTCTACCCTGATCACTATGGTTTCTTTCATTACTCTGTCTGTACACTGTGCACTCTGAGAATACCCGAGATGTCCAAAAGAGGTGTCCAAGTGCCCGGAGAGTCTCCCATAGCACTATTCACTTTCACTGGTGTGAATAACAGTCACTACAAGGTGATTAAAGAGTTTTGACAAATTTAAGACTGTCAACATTAGGTTTCATTCAGACTCTCGCTCTAATAGTTATCTATTATATGTGTTTATGACTGAAATATTGCATTTTTTCAGATATGAAACAACAAAACATGCAGTTCAAGAAATATGGTGTGGTAATGAATAAGGGTTCTAGAATGAGACTGCCCTGTTTCTGAATCCTAGCTCAGTCACTTCTTAGTTGTACAACCTCATAAAGTAATTTAATCTCTCTGTGCATAGTGCATAGAGGGCTCATGGTTCCTATTTGACAGAGATGCCGTGAAAAGTCCATGAAATCATAACAGGTATATGAGGAAGAGGGAGAGGAAGGGTACAATGACGGTCTTTGTCAGTGACAAGGATTTGTGTCTTATAAAATGGAAGGAAAACATTCCCTGGAAATACCTCTTAGTGTGTAAAAGTAACAGCTCCTGTCTATTTTCTAAATGCATGTTAGCAGGAAATAGACCAAAACCAAGTCGCACCCTCCATCAGTACCCTGAAATGGAAACCTATCGACTATTCACATTAGGGAAGAAAAAAAACAGATTTACTTGAAAACAGAAACAAACCTTTTTAGCTAAATTCACCTTAAGACTCTCCCTACAACTATACTTTCCTTTTGAGATGTACTTTCCATGCAGACTCATTTCTCAATCTCCTTGTCCTCAAAACACAGCAAGGGGCCTGGTCATAAGAGGCACATAAGTTTGTTTCTATTTACTTTAAAAACAAAACAAGACACAGCTATGTAACGTTTCTGGGTGCAGAGGCACTGCTCCAAGCACCTCAGACTCCATTCCCTGAGCTCTCCTGAAACTCACGAGGGCAGGAGCTGCCATTCTTGGAATAATGGCTCTGCTGCAATCATTTCC